>NW_010510308.1:6920-18745 GCF_000687285.1 Phaethon lepturus
CATCACGTTTTATTTTTATTTAATTAGAACATTTCCTTAGTTTTTTCTTCTCATGTAATTTCTTATGCTTGTCTTTGGGATCTTTTTCCTCCTAGGTACCTGTTTCATCATTCATTACATCTTATTTTAAAAGAGTGCATGTTATCAGCAAAGCTGGCTTTTCACATATGTGCAATACCTGACAAAATTGGGTCCCAAAAGGTGACTTGCAACTTAGATGAAGAACCCAAATTTCAAAGGCCTGCTTTGAAAGAAATAAATGTCAAAAACAATAATTATGGGCTGTACAGATACTGTATTCCTTATCTGTAAAATGGGATAAATGTGCATAATTTCCTTCACAAGGAAATCCTTCTCATGAGTAGGTGAAGGTTATCAGACAGACGGTTCCTGCAGAAGGATAAAATAGTATATACTTTACGGTTCAGATTCTTAACTGATGTACATTGGTATAACTTAAATGGAGTCAATGCAACTATGGTGATTTACATAAAAGGAAAACATGAATGAGCATGGGTTTGTTTATTTGTCTTTGTTTTTAACAGAGATTCAGGCAGATCTAACTGTGATATCATCACATCATGCAGGCTGGTTTCAGAGGCCTAGGAATTTTATTTACTTGAGTTCAGGTGAACAGGCACTATTTCATGCTTAGTAATTCTTTAGACTAGAAATAGTAACAGGCCACAAGAAATCTGCTGAAGATCAGTGTACTTTCATATCTGTCTGTAATTCATTTTTCTACTTTCACTAAAACAGAAATTTCTGATAATGTGTACAAACTGTTAAATAGCATTAAAAAGAGCAGAAGCCGTCACAAAAGTGAGAAAATACTTCACCAGCTGCCTTAACTTTTCATATACTAGTTTGTTTTCAATTAATTTTGTAAATACCAGTAATACTTTATATCGTTATACACTCTGTACCATGAAATTAAGCAAAATTCATTAACAGGTGTTATATTTTTAAAATAGCAATGTTATCAGCGAAGCCATCTATGAAGCATTGCTAGAGTATGCCTAATTTGATTTTAAAATATTTAAAATAGTAAGTTTTAACTGAGAAAGAACATATAGCTTAGAAAGATAACCAAACTCTTGATAATGCATCATGATGGTTAATTGTCTTCAATGCTAATAATATATTTGCGTTTGTCTATCTTGAATTTTCAGCCATTGGTCCCTGCTATGGGTTATACATAATTTTCTTCGTGCAACTACTTATAAATGATGATCAAATGACATATAAACCTTCTCTTCACAAGAAAATGAATTCAGCCTCTTAATTCTCTTAAGTAATGAAATGGTTTTTTTTCCTCTTTTCCACTGTTTTGTTGGTTACCAGTTACTTGTCAACTACAGAATCACCCACCCACACATCCCAGCTGCCACTGTCTCATTTTCCTTCCAAAACAGCAGAATGCATCACCTGTTATCAATACTGCCATTCATTCTCAAGAAACAATCAAGAAATAGGTACTTATCCAAGACTCCTGGCAGCTATCCATATTTGAAAGATTGAGGAATTCTATTTCTAGTCTTATTTCCTGATCTTCATCAGCACAGAGCAAAACATGGCTGGGGAGAAACTTCTGAACTTCCATGGGAATCAGCTAGTGGGTACGGAACAGGTTTGTGGTATTGCCTGGGTAGCTGGTGAAAAACTCTTTTCCAACTGCAGCAGCCAGAAGGATTTCCATTCTTCTGGCCGATGACAGACAGGACTAATGTAAAAACCACGAGTGACTCTGCTGTTATACCTTACAAAACAAAATAAAAAGGATCAGGTAAAATGCCCCAGTTAGTCTCTGCTCCTGGATTTTATACAGCCATTTTCGGCCCTGCAGGACAGAGAGCAAATGTTAGCAGCTTTCAACTTTGCCCCAACATGCCCACAGGCAAAGACAATGTGAATCTTCTAGAAATGACATATTCTTGCCTTTTTTTTTCTCTTTTCCTCCCCACAAACTACATCTTCCCTTAAAATTTTCCCCTCCTGTGTTCCCACCAGTGTTTTATTGTATCAAAACACAGCACATGGTATACCAGGGACCACTACAGTCTTCATTCTCGGTTCTGCTTAGCAGTGGCAGGTGAAAGCAAAAACTCCATTCCAGCTTATATAGCTGGCAGCATAATTTAGAGCTACTGTCTGCTTGACTGGTTATTGCTACAGCCTCTCCACCTAACAGTAACTGCTCAAATTCAGCGTTTTTTTGCTCTCCTACTCCTGCCACACTACTGGCAGGTAAGTTTATGAGAGGAATCAGGCTGAGACAGCTATAAGCTAAAGAGATATTGAGCCAGAGGCAGAATCTGACTATATTTGGGAACTTGTGACAAAATTCCTGGTCAAGTAGAGGGTCTCCTGCTCTGTGGAGTTGCCATTGAGAGTCTTCTTCATGAACCAAGTTACGCAGAAAGAACTTTTGACTGGAATGGGTCCAGGAGTGTTTTAGGCCAAGTATGCCAAGCCCTCCCCCATCTTCTGATAACAGTAATTCTACAGCCTGACTGAAACTTAATAGACATCTTCTGGTCGTTCACCAGACACAAAAACATTTTGTAAAAATGAAGGAAGTGACCTGTTTTACATTTTGGGAATGCAGTGACCATATTTTGGTCATGTGTTGAGGGAGGATTATGAGGGCCTTCTAAAATGAGGCAACCTCGCTGCCTTCATCCAAACAGTTCATCTGGCTTGTATTGTATTTTCTGCATATGACCTGCATGTGACCTCTCTCTCCTCATCAGCTCCTTCCTCCAGGGTGAAAGAATGACAAGATGACTGGTGGCACCACACTTGATTTGAAAACTATTAATAAAATGAATCCCCTAAAGAAAAAGATGCAGAGAACAGTCTGTAATTTACACTATTTGTGCAACCTTCAGTGGAAATGAGAGAGGAAGGCTGAAAGGAAAATAAAAGATATGAAAACTAAAAAGCATGAGGTCGGGATGGAGGAAAGTTTGGGAGCAGTGGATATCTGAAAACTGTTTCATATTCATTTAGATTTGATGTATTGTTAATCAGCAGCCTGCCGTTCTATTTTATTTCTTTTTCGTATGGATGTACTTCTCATACCATGAAACAACAGGACAGACCGATCACTTTTCAGTGTTACATGCAAATTAAGGTTGTTTGCTACATTGCCTTTTGCAATGCAATATTTTGTGAAAATAATTTTTCATTAGTTCTTTCAAACATAGGCAGGGATCTTCATCCATACATATATATAGTCTACAAATGCATGTATGCACAAATAAATGTATTTGTATAGCCAGGGATCTGCCTATATGGGAACAATCTGTAAGCCAAATTCAACATTTATACAACTTGTCTCTCTGTAGTATCCTTGTGTGCTTGGATTAAGCAAGTCTGCAGCTTTCTAATAAAAGATCAGACACTCTCCCTTCCAGCCCTGCACTGCCTGTACATCTGGGAGATGATTTTGGAAGTGCTAAGAAGAGGAAAGATCGCTTCTTGGCATGTATCCTGCTTCAGCTGAACATGGCAGCAGGCTCTTTTTCATTGCTTACCTGGTGTTAGTGCTCTGCAAAGGGATCCCCTCACCACAGGACTATCTCCCGCTCAGGTTAGTGGAAATTGTTGAATTATATGCCAGCCCTTTATCAATCCCAAATCCAGTTGGACAGTGATGAAAGAGCAATGCCCTTTTTGAGCTAGTGTGAATCACAGAGCATCTACTCTGGATGTCTTGCTCAGTGGTGAATCAGTGAGTGCTGGGTGGGGAAGGAGTCTCTTGGTACTGTCAGGATGGAAAATACCCCTCTCCTGTTTTCTCAGAAGACGATGATTAGCTGAAGGTGAGCCATCACGGACTCCAGTCTTTCAAAATAATGCATACAAGTCACAAGTCATCATGGCTAGCAGCAAATGCCTTGCTGTGTTGAAACCTCAACAACTTCAAGTTTTCTGGAAGGCTCTGAACTCTCGAGTAATAAAAATGACATCAGTCTGATTTCCTGTTTGCTCTTCTCCTGTGTTTTGTTTCGAACTTAAGAGCAGTAGTTAATTTCATAGCAATTGATTATATTATCTCTTAAAAGCTGGAAAAGCCTTACAAATGACGTTGCAAAGGTTTGATATTTTCTCAGGGATGGCCAAACCTCTGCTGTTTCCTTTATCCTCCCATTCTGGATTTCTGTAAAGTAGGCAGAAATTGTTCTTGCTGATTTAATCCTCAGTTTCAGTTATACCTGTTACAAAGTAGGTGGCAGATGTTCTGCATCCTCCACATCTCAGAAAAAGGTTTACATTGATAGCAACTGTATTAGTTTTTAGATGTCATAAAAACATGCGGATTAGTGCAGCATGTCAATATTTTTGGCACTGGTAAGTGAAAAGTTAAATTATGAACAAGTTGCTGCTGTGACCTCAGCAGATCCAGTGATTAATTGTGTACCTACTGGAAGTTTGTGCACATTTCTGCAGGTTTGTAGCAATATTCAGGTTTACTATTGTTTTTCATAGCGGAAGAGTAAATAAAGTTTAAAAAACAGTGAAATATATAATATGGGCAAATAGAGGAATATAATTATGTGACTGCATATATATTTACACAATATAGAATAATGGTTCTAGAGAAAGTTTTCTGGCCTAGTGGGTCAATAGAATGCATTTCTTAAAGCATTCCAATAATACTTTCATAGTATTATGGGGGAAATGGGCTAATTACTACTCAGGATGTTTAAATGAGTTTCCTGTGTATCTTACCTGGGAGACTCACACTGTTTGATAGGAATTTTCAGCAATTATTATCTAACCTCCTAAATAATGTCCCTTTTAATTCTAATGGAAAAGAAATAGGCTGGAAAGCCATAAGCAAGGCTTCAATTTAATTTAATTTGTTTATTTAACTAAAGATAAACAAATTTTTAAGATAGGTTACACTTAAAAAACCAAAATGCAACAAACCCAAAGAGAAAGGGGTATATTTAATGGAAATTCAGTGAGCCAGAGATCTGAGTCCAGAGATCACAAAGATTTGTGAAATATGTTTCTGATGGACAGAGATGCTAAGAAGTGCATGACCAATATGCACAACTTGGCTGACACAAAGGCCTTTGACACAGTCATTCCAAAATGTTCTGTGACTGGAATAACTTATTTTCCTTGGTGGGAAATTAGCATGAACCAGAAGAAGAAAAGTAAAGTTTATTCAGAATGATGTGCAATAACTTTAGTAGTACCTTGCATAACTGCTAGAGAGGTATATGGGCATTCAGGACAAAAACCTTAATGACACAACCTGATGCCCAGGCATCTCTTCTTTTTCAGGGGCTTCCTTTCCACTGTTACTACAAGTACTGCTTTATTCTAGTTCATGGCATTGCTGAAAGCAGAGTCAACTCATTGTCAGATAAAGTTGCTCAGGGCTTTATCCTATCAGACATTGAAAATGTCCAAGGATGGAGGTTGTACAACCTCTCTGGGCAACCTATTTCATCTTGACGGCTCTCATGGGGAGAAAGTTTTTCCATATATCATGTGAACCACTCTCTGTTTATGTGTCTTGTCTCTCATCCTCCCACTGCACATCACTGTGAAGAGCCTGTCTCTCTTCTCAACACTGTCCATGTAGGTGTTAGGTCACCCTGAGGCCACCTTCTTCTCCAGGCTGAACAAGAGGACAAGCGGTCCAGCCCCCAATCATGTTGGTGCCCCCTGCAGAACTCACTCCTCTTTATCAATATCTTTACTGTATGGAGTAGGCCAAAATCGGACAAAGTGGACAAAGTAGTCTTGTAGTGGTCTAGTGAGTGGCATGTAAATAGGAATAAACACTTCTCTTGATTTTCTGAATGTGCTCTCCTCCTGTTGCTACAGCTCAGGATGCAGTTGGCCCTTGCTACTGCAGGTACACACTGCTGGTTCATGCTCATCTTGCTGCCTACTATGATCCTCAGGACCTTTTCAGAAGAACTGCCTGCAACCAGTCCATTCCCAGCCTGTAACACTGCAAGAGGCCCTGCTTCCCTTGTGCAGGACTTTACATTTGTCTTTGCTGAATTTGATAAGGCTCCTGTTGGCCCCATTCCTTCAGCAGGTCTGGGTCCCTCCACCCTCAATTATATCGACTGTTGCCCCCTTCTTGGTGTCACCTGCAAACTTGAAGAAAGCAAGAAAGCACTTCATCACCTCCCTCAGGTTATTGTTAGAGATGTTAAGCAGGACAGTTATGTATGTAACATTTGTGTTTCAAGAATTCAAGTAGTTCATTGAGTCTTTCTGGTTCTGAGTCTCACAAAGTCTTTCTCTCAACTGTTCGTAACTCTGACCAGCTGAAGTGTTTTGAACTAAGCATAAATTGATGGGCTATATTATAACAGAAAATGTCTTTATTTCACTGAAAATGTTGTCTGAATGAAGATGAAAGATTGTGTAGTTCATGATATTGGGCAGGCTTTCAACAAAGGGATTTCAAGAAAATCTCTGGTTCAGCAAACGCATAAAAGCAAGTCTTTTGGTTTTCTTAGCGGTACAGTATAGTGCTGGCAAGGTGAGCTTGGTATGTAATTATCATTTCTAAGAATGAATTCTATTAAAATTGAAGTAAAAGATCTTTGATCTCTAAAATGTGAGTGCTACATTCTATAGATTATCATTATTCTGAACCCTTAAAATAAATAGATTTTCCAGAAGGTAACGCAGGCTATTCAGATGCCAAATTCTTTTATTTTCATAAGTGTCCCTTTGAATACATTGAATCCAGCATTTAACACTTGGCATCTAATTAATTTGTTAACAGGGAGGAAGTCACAGAGTGATGCAACTCCCCGTTCTCATAGTAAGTACCAGAATCTGTTTTTAAAACTGTGGAGGCAGAGCACTAATAATAACAGGTTTCTGAGCTTAAATACTATTTCCCTTCCAGCTCCACATCATACCTTAAAGAAACCCTCCCTCAAGCTCAGGGAAAAATAAAAAAAAAAGAAAAACATATCCCCAAAAAACCCTTCTTAGCAAAATATAACCCTCAGGACTTTTTTCCATTAGTAAAGAAAATCACATTGTTCTTTTATTCTGCCTTGAGAAACCTCATTCTCAGTACATTTGTAATTTAATGGAGATAATATTCGGGGGAAGATGAAGCAAGAAGTTTGCATGTTTTGTATAACTTGACTTCGAAGAGACCAAGTAATTTTAACTGGAATGATGGAAGGACAGTTCTGTTATTCACCTTTTCAAAGTGCAGAACAGGCCTTGCTGTTACTGAGTAGACTCATCAAGTTTACACCACCATTTAACTAAATGTTTGTAGCAATAATTCACCTCAGGAGTAAGTCATCTGGTAATTAATAGTTTCTACAGTTTCTAAATAGTATTTTACTGACTCTGAGATGCTATTCAGAGCCTGGTTGCTTTGTCACAAACCTCATCAGCAATTTACTTAAATGCATATTCCATTGTAAAATTGACAGTGAATCAGAATGGAGTTTAACAGTAGAGATTTCAGTGCATGGTCCAAAACAGAAAATAACATACATTTCTCTGAAACTTTTCTTTTCAGGAACAGATCAAAACAGATAGGGAAAAAAGAAAACAAAATCAGTCTAATCCCTGATTTATTTAGTGTCTTCATGTTTTTCTAATTTTTTTAACCTGCTTAAATAATTGCTTAAGGAATTCTGTGCCTGTCTCAATTTGAGTTCAATGAGGTTTTGAGTAAAAAGGCAGGAGCTTTTTATTAGTTTTGATGAAATACTGTGATAACCTAGAGAAACCAAAATGGACATACATTTAATGTCCTCCCTCCTCCAAAATATCAATTTATTACTCTGCTTTTGTTTAAAACCTATGAGCTAGGTTCAGAGGTGATGCATAAAGTGTGTAATTTAGAGTCCTTTGTGCTCAGTTAGACACCTTAAGACCTACTTACACTCACTTACTAGAGTATAAGTCAGTGAAATGGAGGGTAAATGGATGTGATTTACATGTGGAGGGGCTGGAAGAGTGAGAAGGTATTACCTATAGGAGGGAATAGACTTTTTATGAGCACTTTCTAATATTCAGCTGGTTTTCTTGCTACACCTCTGTACCCCTGAGTAAATTGCCTTTGTCTGCTTAAGCTCCTGTGCATGCAGTGAGACTTTCTGGGCCACAGTCACTGATACGTAAGAAGTGTGACAGAAGTTGTGTCCTGAGGAGTGAGTATGAGGTTTATAAATAAGTAAAGGCTTTGGTTCGCCTTCCTCTCTGCAGGTAGCTGCAAGCCCATCAGTTTTGTAGTTACTTGTAATGACTGAGGATTTTCTCATCTGAGGTGCTTGCTCTGCCTTCTACCGGGAAGATTTTTACGTCCAATGCATGCTGCGTGTTGTGCCCTGGTGCCTTGTTTGACAAGCTGGCAGGTAAGAGGTAAGTTCCATCATGTTTTCTGTGGGGTAAGAACATGCACCTGGCAGCTATCACATTGCTGTAATTTCACGCTCTTACCCTGCGGTAAGCTGCTCTTTTGCCAAGTGAGCTACGTAAAGCCTTGTCAGCTCCCAGAATTGTACCACTTGAAACACGTCTGTTGAAGCACTACCAGTACAGAGACAACTCCTGCAAGATAAAGAACCAAAAATCTATTAATCTTCATTTCTACTGCCTTAAAAAATTCTGCTGATTATACACCAATATAATAATAAGAAAAAAAATCCTGATCAAAATACTTACCCTAAGATCATGGTTATACATAAGCAAGACTCAAGTTTAAAAGGAATCTGAAGCATAATGAACATATGTGGGGACATGTCCTGGTTTCAGAAAGGAGAAGGAAGAGGAATAAAGGAGATATAAAGTATCCTAGTTAAGACTCTGGGAAGACTTTGGCCTGGACTCCTCCAGAAAGTTTTGCAGCATATGTCAGATAAAGTGTGAAAAACAAAACAGAAAAATCTATCCAGCTTTTGCTATGATGGCAAAACCAGACACATGTGTTCTGGCCAAAAAATGTTTCAGGAAATGTAGATCATTTTGCTCAAAGAACTAATATTGGCTTTTTTTTTTTTCTTTTCTTTTTTTTAATGCTACATTTTTATAGAAAGCCTTTAGCAACTCATTATAGTGATGTAGTTATCTATTTCAGTATAAAAGATGATAAAGGCATTCATATAGGTATGATCTATATGCAAATTTTTTGCTAAGTATACTAAGTTGATATACAGGTACAGTTAAACTTCATACACAGGAAGAGTTAAGCCTTCATATGAACTCTAATTTTCCTTGGCAGTATTTTTTTTTTTTTCCCCACAGCTAAACTGTAAACAGGTAGCTAAACCACAATAAGAAAACCTACTCTAGGATTAAATTGGTATTTCGGTTTGCATTCAGATCTTGATTTATGCTAAGAAGATTTTCTAGTGCAGCCAAAAGTTTTTTTCTGTGTAGGACTGAATCCAGCTAATGCTTTCTGAAACTGTAGTCAATACAAGGCAAGCTGCTTTTTGTTGCATATTAGAATGATTTTATGTCCCAACATTAACTCAACTCACTTTCTGTACGTCTAGCTTTGTCTTGATTAGAGATTGTGAAGGTGCTAATTAGTTCCTGCTATCAAATAAAATAAAATTTTTCATCTTTTCTTTTCATTCTTTACCAAATGAAATCTTAGAATCACCCTTGAATTTAGGCAGATGCTTCTGCCAGATTCTAAGATGATATATATTAGTGTCATCCACCTCATCTATTAATTTCTTCTTTCAATAATGAAGACAAGAAGCCATCAAAGAATTTTGCCTAATTGGTGGTCACAGTTACAGTCCATTTTCAGCTCATTGTTAAACTATACCTCACAAATAAACAAATATATCATCCTACCTGTTTCTATTTCAAAATAGTAAACAATATATTTTAGAACAAATGTTTTAAAAGAAAAAATAAAATCCAGACAAAATACAACATTAATCCTGAGATGAGAAATAAAAAGGAGAGTTTGGGAGATCTTGTAACTTAACTGAAAATAGGCATTTATCATGTTGCTCTTTGTTAAAAAAGAAGGATGAAAGTACAAGGAGCTAAATTTAGAAGAAAGAGGAAATATGCCCACTAGCTTACATAGAATATCCCCAAAGAGGATAACGAACATGAGGTCACTTGGAGAAACTGCTGATGTTCATGTGAGCAAATCTTTATTTTAAGGGAAACTGACTCAGCAAAAGGAAAGGTACAGCAAATGCCAGTGAAACAATTTTCTAGGAACCAGTGAGAAAGAGTTTGTATGTGTAAATGCAGCTGAGGAACCAGCACTGTCCCCACAGGAGCTCTTTCAGTGGCTGTGATCAGCAAGACCACTTGGAACAGGGTGAGACTGGGGACACCCACAGGGTAGCCCCGGCTGACCTGGGGGCTCGTCATAGCATAGTCAAATACGTGGAAGTGTTGATTTACCAGCATCACTTTGACATTTGAAAAGTCTGACTATGGCTGTGGTCTCATGCAGAGATGTTTTGGAATTAACTAAAGGGAATATAATTATCTATTATATTTATGTGTCTCCAGTTACTGTACTATTTTGGTGTCAGCTGTAAAGCTAGAGTAGTGGCACTGGCCCAAGGAGATACTTCTCTTGCCATGGTTCTGCTGAGTGTACAAGGAGAAGCTTTTATATTCCCTTGCCTTTCTGCATTTTTTCTTTTTATAGGATACTTGGGGACACCACATTGTGCCCCTAAGTTTCACAACTAACATGCTAAAAGACAGAAAATAAATCAGGATGATGGATTTTTTGAATACAGTCACTGGAGTTATAAATCCACCTTGGCACAGACTACGATAGGAGTTCAGGAAGTGGATTCAGACTGTGAACTCTTGTAAGATGAAGCCCAAAAAATACTTCATAAAGAGTTTTTTTACCTCGATTCAGTCATTCTTCTTCTTCTTTCTCTTGTTTCATTTAATCAATTTCCTTAGAAAATTTTGGGCTGAAATTATATCTAAGTTGTAAGGGTTTTTGTTTAATTTCTGTTTGACAGACTTCAGGCAGTTAAACTTGAGGATACCAGAATTTGTCAAACAAAATTAAAAGCTATTTGCCAGCACCGTCATCTCCCCACACTTTTAGTAAACATCTTCAGTATTTTTTTCACCAAATTAATCTCCATTGGTATTACACATGGGAAGAAATGTAAACCTGCATAACTGCCTTTAAGCAGTTACCAATGCTATGTAATTTAAAGACAAGAAGATTTTGAGTGTATTAATTCATTTTCTGCTTTGTAGAATGCTTAATAGCCTTTGCATGAGTAAATGAGACATTTTCTTCAAACATTACCCTTATGTCTAAGCAGTTCCTATATATGTGTAAAAAGTGCAACATTAGCCAAATTCATCTGCTTGTTCAAGCCAGGATTCTTTTTTATAAAGGGAATGCATAGGTATTTGTAGCTGTTTATTGCATAGTTGTTTATTGACTATGATTCTGAATTACTTGGGAACAGTTTTTAAAAGCTATATTGTTATCTTAAAAAGCAGTTTTGTTGCTAGTGGGATTTTCGAAACTACTTCACCTTTCTAAGGTAGTTCTACACATTTAGGAGTTGACATATTTTATAAAATCTGATCCCTGTGGTTTATACATTGGCATAATCCCAACCTTTTATCTGTACTCTTCTGCTTTGAAGGGCAGACTGGTGTGTAAAGTTTTTGTTTGTGAGATACATGTTTTTGGGTTGAAGAAAAATAAACCTTCAATAGTTCACAACACCACACTAAAGTCAAGGACCCACATTCTGCTATGACTGAACGATTATATCTTCACTGAAGTAGAAAGAGGTGTTCCAGTTTGTCAGAAGTGTGAAATGAGAACAGGATCTTTC
>NW_010510308.1:18776-30278 GCF_000687285.1 Phaethon lepturus
ACATGCATTACTGTGAATTTTAACACCATACATATGTCTAAAATCCAAAGAAATTCATAACTATATTTGGCTTTGGAAGCATATGACATTTGAGTGAGCAGTTTTCTCAACCAAGAGGAACTAAAAATAGTGGATAAAGGTATTTAATGCAGAGTAAAATCAGATATAAATGGCATATAAATCAGTAAACAACTCAGGCTATGACTTCTTTGATTGACTCATGAATAGTTTACGTCCTCTTGATCTTTATATTAAGCACAGTTACTCCTGCCTTTATGATGTTACTTGCATTGAAAATAGCACATTGCCTGATCACTGACAGGTCTCTGTTGGGTCAGGCTTTTGTTACTGTGTTCATCAAACGAATTCACATCTGATATTACAGAATGAGAAAAAACAATCCATGGCAGTAGTATTAATGTTACACCTCACCACCTGTATTTCAGCTTCAGCTGTAAAGGTAGCTTTTGGTATTATTAAAAGAGAAGTGTATTGAAGTAATGACTTAGGAAATGTCTAGACCAGAGTCACAGCAAGCCAAGAAGAGAAGTCTGGTCTAATTGGTTGGGAGTGAACAACTGTCCCACACAGAGAGCTCATGAACATTTCTTGGAGTAGAAATACTCACTGAGATCTTTAATGGAAAGCAGGAAGAGTCTGTGTTTCAAATGAAGTGAAATAGTCAATGGGTTTGTCATATCCTGAGTTTCTTCTTCTCCATCTTTTTGTCTTTGTAAGATTTTGATGTTTATATTTTGGGCTTGGGCCCATGCCACTTATGATCTTGTTGAAACTTCCTTTTTGTATCTGATATTTAAGCAACAAAGGAAGACACTGTACTATTAAGAAGAGCATAGTTCCTAGACAGAGTCCCAGAGTGCTCTCCAGCTCCTTTTTCCTTTTGCCTGTAATATCTGCTTGAAAGATGTGACACAGTTCTCAGGAAAGATGCATTTTCTATCGCATGTGCAAAGCCCATTAAAAACTCCATGGAGTATTTTTACTTGCACATGCAGAAGAGCAATTTTTCATTGCTTGGAGTGCTCCATCTGCATTGTTTTATTAAACAGAATGAAAAGAAACAATCAAGCTCCATTAAAGCACTTTTGACAAAAAATCCAGGCATGTATGGAACCACGGGCAAACCCCTCCACTTTGGTCAGTCTCCTGCTCCCTGTGTGGGCTCTGGTTTCATAGCAAGCAGAGAGTGGTGGTGGCTGGACCTTTTCTCAGTGAGGAGTAGCTGGTCTTTAGCTGGACTCTCTAGTGGATGAAGCTGGATAGGACCCTGAGCAACTCAGTCTTTCAAAGCTGAATCTTAGATATTCGCTCTGCTTTGAGTGGATATTGGACTAATGGCCTCTGGATGTTCTTTCTATCCCAAATTATAGCATGATTGTAAGATGGTACTTTGGGGGTTTTTTTTGGTCCAGGTTGTGGGGTTTAAGACTGATGCTTGGACCTCTCTATTTCTACAGGAAAAAATTGTACTCTTAAGAATAACTTCCTTAGGCTAATCCAGTAACTTGCATCCTCAGGAATAACTGAGTCAGTCAGTAAAAAGAGTAGGTGACACCAATCTTCCAAACATAAAAGAAGTGCATTGTATCTCACCATTAAAACTTCCCTCTTTATCCTTGGGATTCCCTTTAAATACAATTAGTAGGCTAGCCAAGTAAATCAGATCTCAATCCATGGTTCAGAGTCTCAGACATCACAGAGTACAGCCTGCCTGTTGATGTAGCCTGGTACCCCAGACAGCAGGCTCTGCCCTGACAGCATTGCATGGAAACCATTCATTCCATGTGCTCTCACTGTTTTCAGAGTGTATCCTGGACATCCTGGTTAAGAGGTGGCAAGTGGCTTCTCTCTTTATTGACTGTTCAGATAGTTTTAAATAGGGTAAAGTGAATGACAGTGGTGACATCTTTCCTTGTTTGTCTACTTTGGATAATCATTAGTTCAGAGTTTGGCTTGACTTGGATTTGAACTCTGATTATCGCCTCTTGGTATGTTATGAGCTGCCTCAAAAAGATGACAGGATAAGCATAAAACTCCCCTAATTAATGGACCCAAGGACAGGAGCAGAAGACAGCTAGCACAAGGCATATGCTGTGGCAGGAACCGCCGCACTAAAAGATGTCCTTGTTTGGGATGGAGCTAATGAGAAGTAACTCAGAGAAGGAAGGAAGGAAGAAAAACTAAAGAGACACTACACACTGTTGCAGCAATCATTCTTCCAGTTATGTTTTAAAGACCAAGCTGCATTAGTCATTTCACCAGTGTTTGCATCTGGGAAAAATGGAGAAATAAGGCCTGAGTTCCAGGAAGAAGTTAGAAATACATTTATAAATGTATTCACTAGACTTATTCTACAAAGAGCTTGTAAGTCAAAGGTGAAGACTTGACACATTTCTAAAACTCCTGAAAGGTTCATCTCTGTGCACAGTGTATTTCTGAGGTTGTTATTTCTGCCTTCTGAGTACATTATATTCATAACCTGATTAAATAAGCTGTGGCTATGAATCCAAATTTTTATTTAGCTGGTGTGTCTTGGAGCAATGCTTAGGATCACTACACATGGTAATTATGAGCAGAGCAACATCAGTTTCTGGTTTTAGGGACAATTAAAAGGGGGATCAGTTGCAAGATACATAAACTACAGATAGATGGAAATAGTGATTCCCTTCACAGGCAATGGCTCTGCTCTCATGTCAAGTTCTTGTGATGGTAAGTACGGAAAGAATGAAATCAGCTCAGAATTTCAGTGTAGCAAAAGCTGTATCTTGAACTTTGCTCTGAGCTTCTGATCCCATAGCGATAATGCTCTTCTGAGTGCTGCTGAACTCCTAAACTGTAAGTAATACCTAGAGAATCATCTCTGCACTGTCGTCTTCTCAAGAGAAAACTTTCTGGTTTGTGCCCGTGAGTAAACAGATAGGATCTGCATATTACTTTTAAACAAAGCTTAGAAATCAGTCACTCTGCTTGTCTACATACCTCTGGCCATATCACTAAAGGGTGGAAGAGAAGAAAATTAAGTACCTTTGAGGTTATTGCTATTAGACACTAGTGTTGCTCCTTTTGGCACAATGACACAGACAAAGAGAGATAGACAGCAAATATCAATTTATCAGGGACCTCAACAGAGAGAGAGAGACTTATATACAACACATTTATATAAATCATTTCACCTCCTTGCTTCAGTTTATCTGTCTGTTAAATAGCACTGGTTACTCTTATCTATCAGGAAGGGTCTTCTAGTGATCTTATGAACTGTGCTAACATGCATTCAACATTAGCTCAGCTATTTAGTAACTAATAACACAGTATTTCATAACTGTGATTGCAAAAATGTTGTCAATTATGGCTCACAAAAAATACAGTGGAAAGAGTTTTTACAGTTACTTAAAAGCATGACTTCTGAAAGTTATCTGCTTGTTCACTGCTCTTCAGTCTCTACAGGGACATGGATTTCCTAGGAAAATCCCTGCTGCTCAGAGAGAGGATCATGTGATCTCATGCTGCAAACATCCTCTGTTCTCTAAGCCAAGAAATTTTGACCCACTTACAATTCAGGTTGGTTTATACTCAGGATAGTTGCTTCACTGGACAGCTGGTTGTGTGCAGTTGTCTTGAGTCAGTTTTCTCTTTAATTTGCCTTAAGTTTCCTCCCTTGGGATAACTCATTAATGGACTAGTGGACAAAGCCTATTAAGTTTCACCAGCAGTGGCCACAATTCTTAATAAAGTATGGTCAGAAATAAGGATTAATTTGTCTGAAATAAATTGTGGCACAAACTGGTGGGACAGCAGGATAAGGTGCCAGGCATTTTACGGCATAATTCTATTCTAGTGGATTGTTGACTTTGATGACACCAAGGGCAAGATCAGAGCTTTCATATCTTCTGAAGGGAAATTATCTGAGTATATATAATCTTAACACAACTTTTAGAAAATATATGTACACTCATCTCACTCATCTTAATTTCGCTCTTTTTTCCTTGAATTTAGTTGCAAGGCCTGAAAAAAATATGTCAAGACCTTTTAAATCAAGACTGGGGAAGCAGAACTCCTGCAAAGTGTTAAATAGGTGTGCCACTGGCAGAGGAAGTCTAATGCTTTGGTGCACCGGGCCCATGAAACAGAAACGAGAAGTTCCGTTGGTGATTAATGAGAATTCATGACTGGTTTTTAGCCTGAATATCAAGGCTATAAGTACAGTCTTAGGACCTTAGTGACTTGCTGAATTAAGGCACCTCGGCTCCCTCTTTATAGCTTTTTTTTGCGTAGCCTTTCTAACAGTTTGTGGGCACGTAATCTTCTGGGTGCTGCATATCATTGTGTGAGCAATGTAAAATGAGTTCGGTTAAACAGAAAGTGGGAACCACGGCACCACAGTATTTCAGTCACCCTTGCTTCCTGTTTCCAACATCCAGATTTACAGCCTTCCTTGACAGAGTTATCAAGGTCCTTTTCTTCTAAGAAAATGAAATTATACGTATCAGATTTCCTTTCAGGCTGAGGTTTCTAAATAGTATCACCTTGCTTTTTACATAAATAGGACTCTGGGAGTGGCTTTCTCCTGTGCTCTTTAATACTGGCATACTGGCTTCACTGGGCTACCTTCTAATTTGTAGTGATTTTGGTGAGAAGAGATTCAGGTCTGTCGTGCTGGAGATTTGCATGAGACACTCTTTGGTCCATATGCAACACTGTGATTTAACTTTTGATGGGAAAGTAGAACTCACGGTGTCTGACCTATTTACCACTTTTTTGTTCCATTTTTTTGAGATAAAAGTGTCATATAGATGAATTACAGACAGCAGAGGATGTGTGTTTGGTTACTGTGTCACTTTTGGTAAATCAAACAGGAAATCTTTTGTAATCAGCTAGTCTTTAACTTAATAACACTTTTGATAAATTGCTTGTATACAGTAGATTATCAAACCCAAACATTAAAGACTTCAGTCTGACACTGCAGGAATGAATCATACAGACACAAAAGGCCAAATTTACAATTCTTTATCTGGAGTAAAAAAAAATCATATTGGTTTCAAGACCTGCATTAATGAATCTACATAAAGAGTCTTAGATGTGGCCTAAGGAAGTTAGAGATATGCTTGAAGCATAACTGTTCATTACAACAGTATTTCCAATTCCTTTACTAGTGAGTTTTAACATTCTGTGGATCATTGTTCTGTCGTTTATTGTATGGTACCAGGAAAGTCCTCCTTATATTCTTTCTTTCCTCTTCTTTTTCTAATTTATTCCCATTTTTTGTACCTTTTCAGCTTTCCCCCCAGCACACCCCATGCTGGAGTTGCCACATTCCAAAATATGTGAGAACAGATTTGACAGCCTTTGGGGTGGTGAAGGATCTGGGGGGAGGAAGCCTCCCCAGCATGCTCATCACGTTAGTAGGGATAGTGTCGTGGATGGCAGTGCCATATACCCTTGTCAGCCAAAAGCGTGAAGTGATTGCATCCAAACCCTTCCTCACAACAAAAGGAGGAAAGATTGAAGAAACCTTCATGAGATAGCGAGTTGAAAGATTAGAATGCTTTCCAATTTATAAAACAAGGCTCCCTTCAAAGTACTTTGCAAATGTGCCTGCTTCTCATTTCTGTCATTTTCACATTGTAAAGAGGCTTTACAGTGGCTGTAAATGTAATTTATTTGAATGTTATAGTCTTTTATGTGGCTGGAACAGTGTGCTGAGGCTTCAGCGTAAATTTGAATTAAAAGCCAGCTTGTGCCATTAAGGCCTTCATTGGCTTAATTTAGAAATTCCCCTCTCAAAAAGGAGATCACAGAGGCAAGACAACTTTACAGGATAACCCTGACTGCGCAAGGGAAATAGCTACTTCAGTCTTCCCAGGACTCAAGCACGGCTTCTCTCATCAGCCATGTGGGTGTGTGTGCACCTACCTCCTTCCTGTACCTTTAGGTGGCCAGCAACTGCAGAGACCCTCTCCAAGGAGGCGATGGTAAAGCAGGTGTGTCTGTCCCTTTGTTGGAAAAAGGTGGGTGGATGCTGGCTGTGATACGGTGGCAGGCACAGGGAAGCAGCTATCCATCTCAAGTTCAGGACCTCAGCCGCAGGAATCTACCAGCAATTTCAGTTCATGCTAATATGTTAAAACAAAAATACAATCTGTCCCATTTCAGTTTGTTAAATGTGCTGTTTCCCTTACTGCAAATGTAATAATCATAATAACAATTGGCAGATGAGCAGGGTAGAGTGTCGTGAGCATCACACCACCAAACGTGACTAAACACCCTGAGACTGAGAGAAAAAGATCTCCACTCCCATTGCAGACCCTCATAATAGCCAGGTAAAACATGATTTTCACAAGCTCCTTTTGATACAGGTAAAAATAATTGTAGCCTATTTAAATCTGGAGGTGAAAGTCTCAGTTAAGTGACATTTTCTAGGTCAGGAAAAAAATCAGCATCTGTATTTGCAATGGAGTGCCAGAGCCCTTACTCCTGTCTTGTGCTCCCACTGCTAAATAGTATCTCATCCAGCTGAACAGTAGTGATGAATGTGTTGTGGAATTTGCTTTGCAAAACAAATATTTAACTTTCTACAGATCATTGAAGACCTGATAAGACTCTTAAGTGTCACCTAACCAATTTTTTTTCTTTTTAATTGAAAAATCTTTTTATTCTTTAATCTAAATGTATGGTTCAAATAAAATTGGAAAGGTCATTTACAGTTATTTTCAAATATCATTCACGCAAATAAGCTTCAGAAAGTCAGAGTGTTCAAACAAGACTTTGAAGGAAAAATCCCTATTAAAAGCATCAGTTATTTCAAAAATAGGAATCACATTTGTAATTAGTCAAGGAGGACAATGTTTCCTTCTTGCTTTCAGGTGTGGACAAACAAATGGCCAGGAAGGGGAGGCGATGTGCGCAGCTTCAGCAGCCTGGGCAATGCTCCCCCGCGCACAGGCTCGTGGTGCAAATTCCATGGTGGGGAAGGGCAGACCAGGAGCCAAGCAGCCACTCCAGAGACCAAGATAGTAAGGCAGGTAGTTCCTTCCCAACAAAGACACGGGAATGCTGGCATGAGCTAATAATTCATCCAGTTCCAATCTCCAAAATGGGAGACTGAAGAGCACAAAAGCCATTCAGCATGTGACAGGGGAAGGCTGGTTTTAAGTTTGTTTGTTTATTGTTTATTGTTTACAGTACCTTCTTCTGAGAACTGAAGGCTTTCCTATGTTTGGGCAGAAAATCAAAGACAGCACAGATACAGAAAAATATATCCAAATAAAAAGTTGGTAGGAAAAGCCAGTCTGAAAATGCCAGTGTGATGGAGGGATTCTGTGTAGGTGACTTTACTCCGTTGTTTTGCAGATGTTTCCAATAGATTATCTAAATATATTATCACAGAATCATCACAGAATCATAAAATACCAAGTTGGAAGGGACCTCAAGGGTCATCTGGTCCAACCTTTCTTGGCAAAAGCACAGTCTAGACAAGATGGCCCAGCACCCTGTCTAGATGAAGCTTAAAAGTGTCCAATGTTGGGGAACCCACCACTTCCCTGGAAAAGTTATTCCAATGTCTGATTGTTCTCATTGTAAAAAATTTTCCTCCTGTGTCCAGCTGGAATGTCTCCAGGAGTAACTTTTACCCATTACCCCTCATCTTTTCCATGTGAGTTCTTGTAAAAAGAGAGTCTCCATCTTCTTTGTAGCCACCCCTTAAATACTGGAATGTGGTGATAAGATCTCCTCCAAGCCTTCTTTTCTCAAGGATGAACAGACCCAGTTCTCTCAGCCTTCCCTCATATGGAAGGCTTCCCAGTCCTTTGATCATCTTTGTGGCCCTTCTCTCGACCCTCTCCAGCCTGTCCACATCTTTCTTGTATAGTGGGGACCAAAACTGAACACAGTATTGCCGGTGCGGCCTGACAAGCACTGAATAGACTGGGGTAATGACTTCTTTATCTCTGCTGATGATGCCCTTGTCAGTGCAGCCCAGCATCCTGTTGGCTTGTTTTGCGGCAGCAGCACACTGTTCGCTCATATTGAGCTTGTTGTTCGCCAGGACCCCCAGGTCCCTTTCCACAGAGCTGGTACCCAGACAGGTAGATCCCAGCCTGTGCTGCACGCTTAGATTGTGCAGGACTTTCCCAGGTGCAGGACCTTACACTTGTCTTGGTTGAACTGCATAAGGATCTTGTGAGCCTAACTCTTCCAGCCTATCCAGGTCTTCCTGCAGGGTGGCTCTCCCTTCCAAAGTGTCTACTTCCCCATTCAGTTTTGTATCACCGGCAAACTTCATCAAGGTACACTCGATCCCATCACCCAGATCACTTATGAAGATATTAAGCAGTATTGGGCCCAATGTCAGTCCCTGGGGGACTCCACTTGTGACAGGCTGTCAATTTGAAAAGGAGCTATTTACCACCACCCTCTGGGTGCGGCCTGGCAGTCGGTTCCACACCCACCACGAGAATCACTTGTCTAGACCATATCTACATCATTTGTTGTTCTTATTCATTTAGATCACCCTGTCTATAGCAAGATTCCAACCTAACAAATTTTTTTTTGTTGTTGTTTAAGATCTTATGGATTTAAATTAGAAATATTTCATGTCAAACTTTCTTCCTCCTTCACTCTTCCCTAGGAAACAAAGAAGACCTTTTAAAAGTGTTGATATATTTTACCTTGTCAAGTTCTGATATGAAAAAAACTTGCTTAGAAAAAAAAGCAGTCAAGTGTTAGGAAGTGTTAGGAAAGGGACTGAGTATGAAATAGAAAACATCGTGTTACCGTATATGCTGGTGGAGTGCCCATAGACTCAACATTGAATTAATTTCTGATCTTATCTTAAAATGAGATACAGTAAAACAAGACAAGGTGAAAGGAGAGAAGGCTGATTAAAGAAACAAATGGCCTCTATATTAAGAACATACAAATAGATTAGGATTATACAAAACAGAAGAGACACAAATGAAGGGGAAATTACAGAGATCCAAAGCAGCATTATTTGCCTGGGGAAGGCATATTTATATGCAATGACTATTCACTGCTTTTCTGAATACAGGAAGCAATGGAAATCAAATTAAGTTTTCACATAGTATGTTCAAACCAAACAAAATTATTTGGGTTTTTTTTTCCCTAAATCTTTGCAACTTGTTGCCAATGACAAAAATCTACATAAATTTAAAAATTCATTAAGCAGACTCAGAGGAAAGTAATCTATCAAAAGCTAATAAACATAAAATAGAACCTGCTACTCAGGAAGACCTTGAACTTCAGTTCAGAGGAAGCTGGTAGATTATACTAAGAAAACACTTCTTTAATAAAATTTGCCATGTTTCTATACTGTTGTGTAGATGATTCTGCTCTTCCAGCATCTTCCTTGGTCAGCACTGAAGACAAGAAACATGACTGTGTGTAACTTTCGTTCTATCGAGCTAAGGTTTTTTTTTTTCTGGAGAACAAAAAATCTGAACATCCAAAATTTAGCAAAACTAAATATTTTAATTGTCAAAAAAATGTTTGCCAGGTTGCTGTGACTTAAGGTAAAAAAGAAATAAAAAAGTAAACTGTTGATTTATCACTTTTAATTCAAGGAACCCTGAAGTTGCATAGGAAGGATTTTTGTTAAAGTAACTGAAACTAAACTAACTGAAGCTGGAAAAAGCAGACAAGTTTTTACACAGAAACCATTCTTTTGGCCTTAGAAAGATTTTTTATTTTCTGTGCCAGAAAGGTGCTATTTTTTTAAGTTACCACTCATTTTAATGACATATATTTCCTCTTCCTACAAAATATGAATCTTTCCTAGCCTTAAGCAATCATTACTGTGATGATGCTAGTGAAGTAAAGATATCCTGAAGGACCAGCAGACTGAACAGTGACTAAGAAAAGGTTGGAGCCATGACTATTTTTTAGGGACTAGGTATCCTTCTGTAACCAGTACGGAGAGGCAGCGATGATCTAGCAAGGTCAGAACTGGATCTGCTTGCTGTGAACAGCTGGGAGCGCAAAGGTGAAGCATGTGCTATTTAGTGTAATTCCAGGTGTGTGTGAGAAAAATTCAGAGCATCGTGAGAGTGACGCACCACCTTGGTTTGTCAGACTGGTCCTCCTGCAATACAGATTATGTCCGAGTCCGTCTGAGTTCACTCAGTGTTTGAGATAAGGAAAGACTTTGAATCTTTCTAAAATCCTTTAAGAAACCAGACACCTGAACTGCAAACAGATGACATAAGCAGCAGTGGTCAATAATTTAGAAGTTTATCTCTCTTTTGTACAATTCAGTGGGTGTTTAAACATTGATTTTCCTGAAATCAGGATCAGGTTCCTGGGTTCTAAATTAATTTTTAGCTAATGTACGGAAAGAAATGCTTCATTAAGTTGCTGCTACTGTATTATTTGTCACAACCCCAACACCATTTTTTGCTGTCGCGGAGGCCTCAGTTCAGCAGCCCCTCAGCTTCCAAGCTCCTTGAAAGCAATAGTGCTATCTTCAGTCCTCCATAAATAACAAAAAGACTGTCAGCCTAAATCCCACATAGAACCGAAAGATATGGAGGCTCATGTGATCATTATTTGCATTTAAGAACAAAACAGGGGTTGAGAAATACTCCTTTAAAGCTGAAGTTTTATAGTTTGTTGTTTAGCTAGGACTTTGTCTAAGAAAATTCCTTTGCTTCAACCAAACTGGCTTGGTTTTGTTCAGGAAGCTTTTACACAGCTTCATGTTCATTGCATTAAAATAAAAATTATTTAAACCTTTTTTTGCCTCCTTGCATAATTTTACAAAAGAGTTTGGTGGTTCATGAATGGTTTCAATTAAGTAAAAATATGTTCAATTTGTATAAATCAATAATTCAGGATAATCGTGTTTACAAGTTCAAATGAACAGAATGAACAGAGGAAAATGACTCTTCTAATCTTGATATTGTTTTAAGTTGAAGGCATTTCGTTGTTGACATTTGATTTTGTTACTGGTTGAAGTTCAAATTACATCCGTGGAGGCATATTTGTTTCAGATTTAAATTTCTTTTTGTTTTAATGTAACTGTCAAGTCACGAAAAAAAGTCAGATCATACAAATGACAGTTTTAAATAGAAAAACATTTTATAAGGCGGTTAAATTTCGTTTGTCTTAGCTTCAAAGAAGAATGGGTTATTTCAGATTTGCAAAGTCACTAGCAACCAATTTTGTATCTGATTTGCTTCATTCGTAAAGGCAAGCTGAAGAAAGAAATTTCCTGCTGTTGTTCACAGTGAACATATCCCCACATTTCACAAACCATCAGAGATATTAGTTTCTAAAAGCTAATTTGAAATACCTGATGAAGAAAGAGCTTTTGTTCCAGTTGTGTGTTTCATCTGATAATCTTTCTAAATGCTCTGACAGCAATCAGGCTTAAATGTAAATTTTGTGTCTGTTCAGAATTAATCCCTTGAAAGAGTTAAGAAATAGTTCAGGACAAAGAAATCTTGAGGAAATCATATTCTGTTGAAA
>NW_010510309.1:0-976 GCF_000687285.1 Phaethon lepturus
TCCTTTGCTCATGCAAGTGCCATGCCCATGTCCTGCCCAAATGGTTTTGCTGGCCCTGCTGCCTCCTTCGGGGCCTGTGTGCCCCCCATCACCTCAGTCGGAGGCGTCACACACAGCATCAGCTACGGATTCAAAGGGACAATAAACGCTGTGCTGTTTGTAGACGCTGGGATCTGCTCTGCGCGCAGTAAATCAAGGGGACAGGTGAGGGCAGAAGAAATGGAATTGCAGAGGTTCCCCAGCAGCCCGCAGCTGGGTGCTCCTCACTCCCACCCGAGCCAGGGCAGCATGGGGTCGAGCCCTGGGGCCGGGTGCCCAGCGTCCACCCGCTCCGCCTCCTCCCGGCAAAAAAAAATTTAATTCACCAGAACCGCAAGCTGGCCCCCAAGGAAATCAAGGAGGGATCAGCATCAATTATTTACTAAACCTTGATAAATATTACAATAAATAGAAATTATTTCCATTTAATCTCTCCTTAAGCAGCCCTACGCGGAGGGTCTGCTGGTGCTCCGGCCAGCCACGTCTGCAGCTCTGCTCAGCCCAGCCATGCTCCCCCCAGACCCATGAGCAAGTCACGGTGGGCACTGACACAGCCCAGGCTCGTGCTGCTGTGAGAGGCTGGGACAGCAATGCCCACGCTGCCGGGAGGGGGACGGGTCTCTGTACCGGGGTACCGGGACACGGAAGAAGTGCTTCCAGCAGAGGCTGCTCCCATGGGCACCCCAGCACTGCGTCACCTTTGTCACCCGCGGTGCCAGCCCTGGGCATGGGGCAACCTGTGCCAGGGGAAAGGTGCTCCAGGAGGTTGAACAACACAAGGTGTCCAACCGGGAAGCGGCTCTGGTACCAGCGTGGGTCTGCTTTGGGACACCTGCACGGCTCTCGGGGGACCTGTGGCTGGTGCGGGCGAAGCCCATGCTGAGCAGGGTCCTCCTGGTGAGTAAAGCAACGTGGGAGCTGGCACATCCACGGGTGA
>NW_010510309.1:1089-1327 GCF_000687285.1 Phaethon lepturus
GGGGTCCCCGCCGGTAGGGGCAGACACAACCCAGTGGGAGGGGGGAAGCGATATTCAGGGCCAGCTGGGAGACAGGCACTGGGCTCCACAGCACCCCGGTGCCACGGCATTGGGCAGCATTGTGGGTGTCACCTGAAGCATGGCAATTATTTTCTATTAAACATAACGATGCTGCCCTGGCTCTGCCCTCTGCTCAGTGCCCCCGGCACTGTCTGTCAGGAGGAAATGCCACGTCTTG
>NW_010510310.1:0-392 GCF_000687285.1 Phaethon lepturus
GCCCCAGGCTGCATCCCCCGGGCTTACCCCCTCTGCAAAACTGCAGCTTCAATTTCTGGGAAGCGAAGGGCAGAGGAGGCAACCTCTGGGGTTAAAGGAGAATAAATACAAATACAAATAGCCAAGCCCCTGGGGAGGTGTTTTAAGGTGGGTTTTTGGGGCCCTTTGCACCCCGCAGGGGGGATAACCCCCATTAATGTTGACTGCTTAGATAGGAGGGTTTCCAGGTGAGGAGCTGGACTGGTGCAGAGCCTCCGGGGAGGCTGAGGGGTGCTGGGGACATCCTTGCTTGGACGCTTCCACCTCCCAGAAGGTGGAAATGGGGATGGTCAAGCCTCCAGCGAGCTCAAGCTGAGCCCCTGGTTGAGATTTCAGCATCGTGGCGCTTGGGG
>NW_010510310.1:423-1427 GCF_000687285.1 Phaethon lepturus
TGGTGGCACTTGGGGCTTTGGCAGCCTGAGCAGATGTTCTGGAGAAGCTTTGCTTGGAGGCCACCTAGACGGTCATTTTTCCACCTCAAAAAAGCAACGACTACAAATTGGCGGCTGTTCAGCGCCACTCTTCTGTGAGGTGAGTTACTTTTTGATGCCCTCTGCAGAAATCCTTGAAAAATCCCAGTAGGAACGTCCCTCACGGGAGATACAGCGCCTGTGGTCCCTTGCATTTGGGGCTTGACCATCCCTACGGACTGCCAGAGAGGAGAGCGTGCTGCTGCGCACATCGCTGCCCCGCTCCTCTTATACTGGCTTTTTCTTCTTAATATTGCTTTATAAAAGTATAAAATGTTTTATAATCCGCAGCTGTTGCTATTTGCTCGGCAACTGCTACCAGCTTGCTCTCTGCTCACAGACCAGGGGTCAGATGCCACCGGGTAATAACTCTTGATAAATGGTGACTTTCGAACGAGGAGCGTCGGAGTGTGCAACTGCTTCAACAGCTTGAGTGAGTGCAGCAAAGCGAGAAAATAAATATCCTGAGGATTTGGGGGATCCAACCAGCCAGGCTCTTAAACTAGTGCTTAAACCAGCGCTGTTTAGGCTCAGCCGGCATGAGCAGCCCCCGGGTCTGCGCGTGACTTGGGTTTGGTTGTTTTTTATTGATATTCCAGCCGTAAGAGGGTTTTTTTTTCCCCCTATATTATTTCTTTTGCACCCCGCTGATGTTTTCCTGAGGACGTACCCTGAGGGTAGCAGCAGTTCTCGAAGTTATCATTCGAGGCAGCGACTGATGCTCAAGGACATCTGCCCGTGCCCGGAGAAATGGGGAGGATTTTGGGGGTGCGAAGCCCAGGTTGGTTGGGGACGGGCAAGGAGAACCGAAATCCATGGAAAAGCTTCTTGTTTGGAGCGTGCTGGTGACGTAGCTTTGTTGTGCCATGGCTGGCATGTCTTGAGATATTATTTCATATGTATATGTATATATAGTTAATATAATG
>NW_010510311.1:0-228 GCF_000687285.1 Phaethon lepturus
CGGGGGGGGACACAGGAAGGTGACACCTTTTAAAACTATTTCACTATCTTAACTCACCCGCCCCAGCTTGGACTGATGCTTGCCACTCGCACCCCTCCCTCACACTGGGTGCGACGCTGGCAGGCACTGGGTTTGAAGAACTTCCTAGCAGCGTTAACCCGTGATTTTGTAACGCCTGCGGCCATGCTGGCAATGCAGCGTAAGAAAGAATGCTACTGGCTAAAAAAA
>NW_010510311.1:271-6460 GCF_000687285.1 Phaethon lepturus
TCTTGCAGTATTGGCCAATCTTCGAGGAGGGGACAATTGCTGTGGTATTTAGCATGCTCTCTGCCACCACGGACACTTTCTAGTGGTCTGGCATCTCTGCAAGTGATGTACAGTTACGTGATGTGAAGGTATTTAGGAAAAAAGGAGCAGTTTCCAAGACAGGCAGATTCCGGCAGCAAAGCGAAGCCACTGTTTAGGAATGGAGCTGCATTTATAAAAAATAAGCCTATCACTGTTGACCTCGGTTATAAATTCAAGTAACATTCACCTCTGGGTTTGTTCTGACAGCAGCTGCTTTCTGATTTGGTTTGAATCCGTACAGAGCAATCGCTTTTAGCAGTCGGGAGAGGAGAGAGGCCGCAGGCAGCTGGGCAGGAGCCCGTTGGGTGCGGAGGACGTTAGGCGCGTGCCTGGGGCGGCTGTGGGGATGGTGGCCGTGACCAACGCTACCCCTCGCACCAGCGTCCACCGCAGAGCTCTTGGCTTGTCCTGGGCAGGAGAACCTCACCCACAGACGAGCTCAGCTGCAGCTTACACCAGTGTAAGCGCTTGGGAAACAGCTGCCCAGATGTGCCTCGGCGGGTGCTCGGGGTGTTTGAAGTTGGGTTTAGAGCTAGAAAAGACAACTCTGGCCCTCCTCTCCGGTGTCCTGACGGGTCCCCAGTACAGGCACAGTCAGTGGCGGTGCTTCGGCTTAGCGTTTCGTGGAAGGATTTTCATGCCTGGCCTGGGGCTTGGAGGGTGGGCTGGAGGTCCGGCGGGCCAGCTGCAATCAACCGGTGGGGGCCTGGCCTTCCGACGTCCCACAGGGGTAACGGGAGGGTCTGGACGTTAATTGTTTTACAACATACTGATTGCATGGGTTGGTAAAATCCAGTTCAAGGGAAGTTTTTACATCTGATACCTGGAAAATGGTGAAAAATACACAAATTTTAAAAAGTGGTCCTGACTGGAAAGAAAAAAAAGGTCTCTGGGGGCTTTGTGAAGTCAGCATGGACGAAACCAGCAGGCAGAGACACTGGGAGAGCTGGGTTGCTCCAGGCCTGAGCCCTGCTGTTTCTGCCCAACCCACCACCCCGCCATAAACCAAGAAACATTCTGTTGAAAAATAGCGGTGATTTTGCTTTCGTTACACAGTAACTACTTTTTGCATGGAGGCTGAGCTAGCCTTATTAAGATAGATGGGTGCTCACTAAATATTTATAAAGCAGGTTCCTCGACAGCCCCTCGCCGCTCCCGAGGCAGGCAGTCTGCCCGCGCCGCCGGCGCCGGGCTGGCGTGTGCTCTCCCCCAAAACCTTCACCTTCGAGCCCCCGTCCAAAGCACCGCCTTCTGTTACGGCCAGCAGAAGAGCTGTGGGGTGCATAAGGCTTGGAAATTAATTGTGCCACTCTCCTTCTGTTGCGAGGAGCGTTACCAATCCACTTTTTAAAATTTAAAAAGATCATATATTTTTCACATGCTCAGTGTGCTCTTCGGAAAAGAAAGCTTGATTATGCTCCAGCCTTTTAAATCAACAGCGTGCATACAAACTAGTAGGTGACGGAATGGCGTCAGGTATTTAAAACACTGAAATCGTATGCTTTCTAAATGCTTTGGACCACCTGGATGTGGTGCAGCCCTGCCAGAGTCAGAGGGCTGCTCGCAGGCTAGCAGCGGTCCCTTTTATTTTGACACCATATGTATTCTTGGCATCTTTCACTCCTAGATTAAATTACAGCGCTCTGGGACTGCTGTCTAACGGCAGCTACTTAAGTTATTAGAGTAGAACTGTGACAACATCTTGGTGCTCCTTATCTCTTTATTCTTAGCTCACTTTTTAGTGCACCGCACTCTCTATCAGCAGTTTTCATTCCTCCCTCTTTAATCTTACCTCCAGCCTTCAGTGTGTTCGAATGGCTCCTTTCAGCGCTGCGGCAGTGAAACTCCCAACTCCAGCTCTGCGGGGATGCTACAGAGGCGAGCGGTGACGTTTCCCCATGGTATAAGCACGTTACCTTTGCAGTTTCACTCTTCCATCAGCCTGGGGCATCTTGTCTGCTCCCAAATCAGGGTGTTCCTCACGGCAGCAAGTGGACATGCTGCAACCGTGTCTCAACACGTATAAAACACGCTATTAGACACTTGTCGCTCACTAAACCCGTCTGTACGCGGGAGGCTGAGCTCGGGCACCCAAGTTCCCCCGTGCTGCATCAGCAACAGGGCTTCCAGCGAAGTAACTGCGACTGCAAGTGCACGGTCCTGATCCGTATGCGCCTACACCTCGGAGTAAGTCCCGCTCCACTTTTCCTCCGTGCAAAGACTCAATATGCCACCAACGCAAGGGTGCAAACGCAAGGCGCACCTTTGAATGGCTTTAGGAAAATGCATTTTGGGTACGACCCGACAGCCCTTTGTACAAGACCGGTGAATTAGTGAAGCCGTCCCTTTAAAGGGGGATTACTTTCAGCTCATGAGTTATTTTTAACAACCTTGTGTAAAGACTCTCTGTTTTTAGTAATCGTGAAATCGTTTTGCTTATGTGCTGAAATCTCTCCCAGTTTTTTTTTTCACGCAGAAAGTGAAGCAAGTAAAGTACGGTGACAGAAAAG
Source organism: Phaethon lepturus (assembly GCF_000687285.1). Lineage (NCBI taxonomy): Eukaryota > Metazoa > Chordata > Aves > Phaethontiformes > Phaethontidae > Phaethon > Phaethon lepturus. The sequence goes on from NW_010510311.1 coordinate 2,863, forward strand.
GTCACCATCTCCAAACCATAAAAAAAGTAATGTCATCTCCTCTAGTGCTGGAGGTTAAACACTTTAGTGGGAAGTGTCAGGGATGTAAGAGGACATTGACTGAAGCGGTGGCCCCTTCCTTAAGCAACTGTCTTTGTGCACCGCCTCGAATCCCCCAGCTCAGAGACCTCCTGGAAGCGGGGTCGCGGGGTGGGAGGTCGCCCATCGTGTGGCCACCAGTTCAAGCGAAATGTGGCAGCAGCACTCACCAGGGACCACGCCAACCAACACCGCAGCAACTTCACCCACAGCCAGAGAGGCCTGTCAGGCGTGCAGAAAATGCAGCTGCTTCTCCCTCCGTTATCAGGAATTCAAACAAAAAATAGCAGCGACAGGGAACGTTTGCCTCTGGGCCTGTTTGCTAGTGCAAAAGTGTTGCGACCTGCTGATGGAGACAGGTGGAACGAGGGAGGAAAACGTGAGCGTTATAAAACAATCAACAACAGCAAGGAGAATATTGAATTTAAATATTGCTAGCAGAGAACTCTGCCAGCAGACTCTGCTGGAAATTCTCTTAGACACCACAATACAAAAACGTTTCCTTTTAAAAAGGAAAACGATCTAATCAAGATGTACGTGCATGGCAACATACTCGCAGGGAGAGCGAGTTGGAGTTATCTGCTTCAATTATGTGCGCTTGCTGTGTTCTTGTCCTAGCAAAGGCCCCGAATAATAACTATAAAACAGCTATTTCCAAACCTGTATCTTACTGCGTAACTCAGCGCACATTCCGAGTCGTACGTGAAGTACGCAAAGCAGAAGTTACAAGGTAAAAATACTGTGAATATTTCTGGGGAATCGCGTATACAAGATGCCGTCTTGCGGCCAGCGGCAGCCTGGTACCCCATCGTTCGCGACCTCTTGGTGCGAGAAGGGGAACTGGGGAAGGCTTTCGGCACCCCTGAGCTAGCGAGTTGGGATCCTACCTGTGCCCACCAAAAGCTGATTTAGAAACAATGGGACCGGCAAAAAAGATCTTTTCTTCCCCTTATCTCCTCTCCACCCTCTGGGCCCTGCATCCCAGCGACGGGTCCCGTCAGGGCTCGGACATCCGGAGCCTTAGACATCGCATGGCTTCCCCTGCCAGAGGAGTGAGGGCGGCTCAAGCCCGCGGCGGGCCAGGGACCGCGTTTTGCAGCGGGAAACGCGAAGCAGAAGGCGCAGCCGGGCGCACCTTGCTGTTCGAACGGCTCTTTGTTTCCGTTCAATTATATCTTTTTGCAGCATGAATTATGAAAATGGGTGGTATTCCTGTTTCAGCGGCTTTATGAAAAATGAACTTTGGCTGGACACAAACAGCAAATAAAGCAGGAAAAGAGATAAAAAATGATGCAGGCCTTCATTTCTTTTGAGGTAAAATGACTGGTCCCAGGTGTCAGCACTTCGTAGACCTGCCTAGATATGTCTTGAACCCACCGAAGAATGGATTTTAGTGTGGTTTTATTTGTCTGCTTTGTTTTGGGTGGAATTATATCCACAATCTACTTATCTCTGCTGCATTACGAGCAAGCAAAAGTTGTGTTTTGCTGACTCAATTTACTTCACGATCAGCTGCTCAGCTTTTATAAGGCACAAGTGTTTAACCACTCTTTTATGAAGAGAAATTACAGAAGATATAGGTAAGAGCTTATTCATTTTTTATTGCTTTTGTTTTTGTGTAATAGCTGTGAGATTTAGACATGAAAAAAGATACATGTTTTTGAAAATACCCCCTTATGCCCTGTTCTAGCACAGACCTGAATCAGCACAGACCTGAAGCCGGACACCACAACATCACAGAGGCGAGAAAGAAAGAATTCGGGGGATAATTAAATTAATTCGTTAGTGCACCTTGAATATTAGCAGCGTCAGAAGGTCTTTGCTACCTGCAATTCCCCATTCCAGCGCTCTGTTAAAAAGTAACACTGAAAATACGCTTCACGAGCTTCTTTTTTTTAAGTGATAGATTTATCTCCCAATTTTGCTCTTGTTTCACAGTCTTTTATAGGACTCTTGGACAGTTTATAGATGCCAGCTGACACCTGTAAAGTTCACCTGAAGCTGTTCAGCAATTTAAAACACCACGATGCAATTCATCTCGAACTCTTAATGCACAAAAAAGGGAAAAATTGATTAGAGTGGATGATGAACTCTTCTGTTCCATCTTTATAATGTGGATGTAAACCTGTCAGGTTTTACAACTGCCATCACGCTGCTTCAATTAAACATATCTTTTGAGGGGAGACCGTGCATTTCTCTCCCAGCCTGGGACCCCCTTGCTCCCGGCGCCCAGCTGCGACGGGGGGTCCGGCGCAGGGACGGGGCGCGAGGCAGCATCAGCATCAGCACCCCTTCCTGAGAAAGGAGCCGACAGCTCACCCGCGGCTATGCGGTGCTTTTTAATTTTATTTAACTTGATTAATTCGAATTCGCAAAAAAATAATAGAAATGGGAGGGGAAAAAAATCTTATTGTATTCCTTTCAGAGCCTTTGCCTGTGCCAGGTTGCCTCCTCAGAACGAAGCCCAGTGGTTTGTCCAGCCCAGGTCCAGGCGATCCAGGCGATGGGGCTGCGACGGCTTCCCCCGAGACACGGCTCCACAGCACGCTTTTCTCAGGTTAATTGGTTTTTTTTAGCATCTTAAAACTTTCCTCGACAAGCTCAGATACTCAAAATAAAGGGACAAAAAATATGACTTGCAAGATGTTCTTTAACTGCCCTGTGGTATTTCTCCTTTAAAGCTTGTATTTTCAAACTAACTTAAATATTCAGGAAGGCCTAGTAATTATATATTTATTTCAATTGGTTGCAGCATCTATAAATCTGAGAAAGTACCAAATCTCCTGCTAATCCCGCTCTTCACAATTATGTCAAGTTTGATCATCTGAAAAAAGCCGCCTCCTCCTTGCTTGGTATTTATCATCTTTCAGACAGTAGCAGACAGTGATCTTTTACTCCCTCATGCAACATTTCAGCAAGCGTTATATATTTCACAGACATTTTCGTGTATGTATATGCTACGAATTGTATGCAATATTCCAGAATGGTTCCACCAGTAGCGTACAGGGAAACATTATAGTATTAACCACCTCTCACCTCGCCCATTACCGTGTTTCTTTTCCTAACATACTGCAGTATAAGAAGCATCTGATTTCCTGTTTAAGTGCCATATAATCACTTGTTACACATAACAGCACACTTCCTTTTAATGCTTAAATCCTGGGAGCTGCGATTTCCAGAGGCCTCGTGGCTGCTTCAGCGATCCTCTATGAATCGTTGAGCCCATCAGACCCGATCCCCGGAATAAAACCGCCCGCAGGGCTGCACTGAAGTCCTCTTTGCAAGTGGACACAACATATAATATTGATTAAAAAAAAATGCGGGTAACAGAGAACACACGACAGCTCTTGGTAAGCTTTTTCCAGTGATTAATTACACCTACCGATGCGATTTTCTCCTTATTTTCTATACGAATGTACCAAATCTTCACTGCTAGGCCCTGGTCCCTGTGCTCCTGACTGCCCCGGGCAGCGGGATTTGCGGCTCGGCGAATTCGTCGCGGCGTTTGGATGGGAGCACG
>NW_010510312.1:0-10903 GCF_000687285.1 Phaethon lepturus
ACCCCGAGCCGTGGCCTGCCCGCGCCTCCTTGCCCTCGCCCCTCAGGAGCGCCCATGCTCCCCGCCCTCCCGGCCCCGCTCCTCTGGGGCGCCCTGCTCCTCAGGGACCCTCCTGGCCCCGCTCTTCAGAAGCACTCTTCTTCTCCCCAGCCCAGCTCCTCAGGGCCTCAGAGGCCAGGTAAGAAGCACCTCTCTCCTCATTACTCTTCGCCCCTCTCTTTCCGCCTTCCCCTTCCCTTGGTGTTTCTTTCGCCTCCCCTACCAAGGCAGAAAGCTTTGGGTGGTGGTCTCTGCTCCACGGATCAGCCCCGTGCACTACAACAAGGTCCTCCCCAAAGCTTTCCACCGCTACATAGATGCACAAGGTGGCAAGCTCGTTCACTAAGCACTTTTTGCAAGTGCTTAACCGGAGTAGTTGCAATGTTCTCATCTGCTGAAAACTCGGCTCACACGAGAGGCAGGCCCACTGATTTGCCAAACTTGGCAGGAAATTTGTGGCATTGCTAGAGATCAGGCTGAGATCTCCAGAGTGCTGTTTTTTTGCCTTAATCATAGGCATATCCTTTCTTTGGAAGACTTAACTTCTGAAATTTAATGGAACCACTTATATAAATAGGTTGGAATAAGGCTTTGGCCAGCAGCTGCACTCTGCAGTTTCATTTCAAAGACAGGTTGACTTCTTCAAAACGTAAATTTTATTTGCAGTTCTGTTGTTGTTGTTGTTTGTATGTACAACTTCAAACCGAAGCGTAGTAATAATTATTCATGTGCCTGAGAAAATGAGCTGAAAAATTCCCAGTTTAATTAACAAGGCAAGACAGAAATGAGTGTCAGGTAGTTAAGTTTTACTTGAACATAAGAGCTTCCATGCTGGGTCAGAACAAGGGCTTTCCTGGACCAATATCATGTTGCATTAGTAAAGGGCAAGGTCACGCAACAGTCCCCGCCAGCACTTTCCCTGCCACCAACATTTCAAACTCAGAGATTTTCTGAGAAAGATGTAGTTTCTATGACCTTAGCAACCTTTGCTGGATTTCTCCATCAGGCACTTGCCCCTCTTCCCTTAAACCTACATGGATCTCTAGCATCTACAACCTGCTGTGGTGACAAGTTCCACAGGTCAACCACGTGCTGTGCAAAAACCTGTCTCCTTTTACGGATTTTCAACCTGGCTACTACTAGCTTCATTTGATGCTCACTAGTTCCTTATCATACGCCCTGTAGCTCCTCTCCCACCCTGAAGGATTCTAGCTAAGTTAGCTGTGCTTTACATGAAAGACATTTCTGTTTTCTGTCCTACTGCTGACATGCAGGGACCAGAAGAGCGTTCAAAGGATGATGCAGCCAAACGCTTCTTGGCAGCAGCAAGTAGAAAACAAGGAGCAACAGCTACTTGCACTGGGCAGTTGTGTTGAGCAACAACTGCAGCTTGGGAGGTTCAGACTAGACATCGGGAAACATTTCTTCACCAAAAGGCGCATGCAACACTGGAACAAATTGCCCAGACAGGTTGTGGAATTGCCATCCTTGGTGGATTCCAACACTCAGCTAGACAAAGCCACAGCTGACCTGATCTAGTGTTGGCAATAGTCCTGCTTAAAGTGGAAGGTTGGACTGGGTGACCTGCAGAGGTCCCTCTCAACCAATATTTCTATGGTTCTGTACCTATACAGAAGCTGCAAGCAAACTACAGATTTCTGTGGCAGGAAAAAGGTATTCTTTGTTTTGTTTTCTACTGATTTCTTGACACTTCCCATTATTTTTTATTTTTTGGAAGCTGTTGAGCACCAGGCTGATGTTCCCATGGAGCTGTTTTCATAAGTCCAGGACTCTCTCTCCTGAGAAGTAATGACCAAATCAGAACCTGCCTTTACATACCTGAAGTAAGGACCATTTTCCCCCTTGTGCATCACTTTGCATTTATCTACACTGAACTCTATCTGCCACTTTATTACTCAGTCGCTCCCTTCCATAAACTTGTCTGCAGACCTTCAAGGTTGTGTCATCTTTATTAACTTAAATAACTTGATAGCTTCATCAGACTTTGTGACCTGACTACTCATCCCTTTTCCAGACCATTTAGGAATATTGAATAGTGCAGGGCACAGTGATTATTATTGGTAACCTATCATCCTGACAAGAACTGATCCCTTAGTCCTATGTTTTGTTTCCCATCTTTCAGAGAATTAGGCTAGCAGAGGTTCGTTTCTGTTTATTGAACTTTGGGTGATGGGATCAGCGTGCTTCTGCTGCATCACTCCGCTCGCTCCTGCATTGTGGACCTAGGCTGGGTCATTTATTTCATGCTTTCTGTTTTTTACCTGAAAGACTGGCTAATAATAATAGAGTTGGCTCCTGCTTTCACACTCCTCTCTCTTCTCAGATGACATTCACTGAAAGCTCTCAAGATAAAAGAACACTGTAAAAAATTGTTTTGGAAAAATTAGAATAGCTTTATAAGCATAACTTATATGTATGTTTTAAAACTATTTTAAAACATTTTTTCTTGAATCCCATTTCATTAATAATATTTTATTTCTTGCAATAATAAGATTATACATTTTGGATAATTCTTCATAAAAAATTTAGATACACCTTTTTTGGAAAAAAATAATTATCACATACAAAATTTTCTCAAAATATAGTTTGCAAAAGACATAAGGTATATATATTTCAGAGTATGATTCTTTAGAAACACAATGTATACATGGTAGGGCTGTAAATATACAATTGTTGGAAAAGTTCCAGCATGCTAATTTTATCCTTCAGAAGTAATTTTATCTCATCAGAAGATTAGTGAGCCCTTTTGGTATTTTTACATGTTCCAAAAATAAGTTTGACATCATATACCAACTGAGAGACATTTACTTGGAATTGAGCTTTGAAAGACTGGTACCTAAAATAAAATTCAACAAAAAATGTCAGAGAAAAAAATAAAAGCAAATCTGCATTAACATTAAGAATGTACTGACTTCGATTAAGACTATTCCTGCATATCTACATAGAAAATAAAGAAAAAAGAAAGCAAGTTTTTACCAGCAGATGTGTACCTTGGATTTGAGTGAATTCACAGAACAGTAATATTCCTAGCTTAGGGTAGATAATCCACAAAATGAGCTACAAAATATTTCCAAATAAAATTCTCCTAGATTTTTTTTCAGGTAGAAATTTGAGATAGGAGCTTCAACTTTCCCTTTGGGCAACATATACTAAGCGTGGACGTACTGGCTGGGCAGCTGCTCCTGGAATGTCATCTGGCCGTATGGTGCTGGAGGAACACACTCTGCTCTCCTGTGGGTCTTGCACACAGAAAAATGTATTGAGAACGTGCCTTGCCCGCAGTCTCCAAATTGTATTCCATGTGGCGCATCACGCCTCAGCAGGTAGATATACCTACCCACAAAACATTCGTTCCCATATGACATATGGAAGAGAAAACAGGCAGGTACAACTCAGGAAAACCAAAACAAGGTTTACAGATGTCAGAAAGAATGTAAATGCCTATAATCAAATTAAATGTGCAGTGTATAGTCCCTAGCCATACCCCACAAGCAGACAGCTTTAATCTCTTCCTTTCTTCTCTTCAGTCCTTTCTGTACTCACATATACACGTACACATGTACTTTATTCCAAAAATAGTGATTACTTGGATGCTGCAGGTAGGTCCCTTTCCTTCACATTTTAATTCTCAAGCTTCATCTGGATACTCTTCCAACTCAGCTGATATCATATGTTTCAATTCCTTTCTACTTTTCTTGTCCCAGGAAAGCTTTTTTTAATGAGCTTTAACACTTTTCCAGTCCCCAACTACTAAACTTGGGAGAACACATTGGCTAATGATGAATGGACATGAGATAATTCCTACTGCTTTCAGAACAAAGGGATGTGAAATACAATGGGTCTTTCTTACAGGATCAAGAATGGTCTCCATGGTAGTGTCTCTTCTGTGGCAGCTTGTTGCCACAGAAGCCCTTTTGTTTTGTGGACCAGTTGGGGTTGGTTATTGTGCTGTTCAGAGGTTCCTGTGGCACAATGCTGACCGGTTAGACTAAAACACTGAATAAAACAGACCTCTGTATGAGACCCTGGCTTTGAAGACTTGAAAAAGACGCAAGAACTGCAATAAAGCGATCATTTTTTAAGAGTGCACACAGTGAGGACGAAGAGGACGACAACAGCATTGCTAGCTTGGGATGATTCTGCAGACCAAATGGGCTATCGTAGTACAGGCTGGCGAGGTAGTTAGTCATTTTAAATTGGGTATAGGTGTACGAGGGAGTGTGGTGCCAGAAACAAGGATATTAGCAATGAGCGCAATGCCGTCGACACAAGAACTTACAGATGACAAAAAGAAGGAGGGGTGTGAAACTTGAGGTGTCTAGTTGTGACCTGATTTTCACAATATGAGTTTATGAACTAGATGTAAAGGTAGATAACAGCCTCAAAAAACCTCACTTTGTAGTAGCACCAACAGATGAAGTCCCATTTCTGAGTTAAAACTATGTCAAGCTTGTGGTCAAATCAAGAGGATGCTTTCTTCAGTGAGGCAGCAAGCAAAAATAAATGTGGATATGTCTAAGCATATGACCCACAGGAGAGAGAGGCTCTTCTAACTATGCAGAATGGAAGTGAGTTAATAGCCCAGGCACCACCCAACTCCTGCCTTTTATCATTTTTGTCTCCTCCTGGAAGAGCAGTTGAAAATGGAGCTGGACAGGCTCGTTGTTCTGACATTCATATGTGTAGTAGAAAAGCAGAGTCAATTGTTCATTCATCATTGCTAAAAGAGCAAAACCCACAATTCTCACCTGACGTGTAGCATCGTGGAGATTATATACATATATATAAAGTGAACATTTTCCTCAAGGAAAATTTCCACAAGGAGAGGTACTTCTGGAGATGTGTCAGATGGCAAATATTTTTATACACACAATATGTGTGCAGGTTGCAGGCAGGTACTGTTAAGAAAAAAAAAACCAAACACACCATTTTTGTGAACATACTACTTTGAAGAAAATGGTTTTTTCCAACTGACGTTCCCATTGCGCTCAGCACACCAGCAGCTTTACTGGAAAATCAGTGAACTGTAGACGGTAAAATACAGCATACTATGATATGGATAAATGACATTTTGATGTGTGGAGAAAAGAAGTGCATGACCAGAGACTCTGAGAAGCTTTGGAAAAAAACCTGACTTTGCCTGGCTAAAGCTGAATATTCATTCCCTCCCCAAGCCTCTACATTCCTATAATGGAAACAGCATACCGCAGAGGAAAGTTAATAGGGTGATGTTGACATCTTAGATAAAATAAGATTTTAGCTACCATCAGCTTGATTGACCCAACAGAGGGGAAAGAGATTCTGGGGAAAGAAATTCCAGGGAAAGATGAACTGGTGAGGGACATGGTGCCTAATCTCACTATTCAAACCATCAGAGGGTCAGTGGCAGTGAAATGCACATCTTTGAAAGTCTGAGAAATAGAGGAATTAACAGCAATGTGTTACCAGAGAAAATGTGACATTCAGCATAAAACTGAGTACCTGTGATACTTCCAAACTGAATATTGAAGCAATCTTCCTCTAGAAGTATAGACAAAGTAGGAAAAGGTGCAGTAACAGAGATTGCATTTTCAAGAGCTCAAAAAAAAAAAAAAAAGAGGTTGGCCTTAATCCGTGGGTAGTAAGGGATATTGTCTTTATTGTCAGTGTTAACTGAAGGTGACTATAAACCATTTACTGCCATCGCAAACGTGCCCAGGAGAGTAAAAGATTAATTTTTCAGCTATAGTTGCATGACTTACAAATTGAATACAAACCTGAGGGAAAACCCACACCTTAAAAGTACCATTTACTTTACCACATTCTAGAACAATATTCCATCAAAAGGCAATTCTTTTTTGTTTATTCTTTGTAAACTGTGGGTATGAAGTCAGATCCAAAGAAAACCTGGTGATACCATTTTAAAATTCCATTCACAAGCCTGAAATAGCTGGATGTTTCTGCTAAAATTATTAACACTGTAATAGCTACTAATGTTGGAATCTTTAAGGTTTCACTTTAGACTTCAAACTTAATATTCCACTGACACGAACACAGGCATTTTGCACCTCTCAGAGCCATCATTACTATTAGGAAAACGACATTATGTTTATTGCCAAAACCCATGGTGAACAGAGCGTCGGGGTTACCAAGTATGCCTCGTTGCCATCCAGAGCACCTTAAGCCTACGTTGTCTTTGGGTCTCTGGAGCTGGCAGGAGAAACTAAGACCAAACAACATCCAGGACACATTTTTAATGCCATCTTCCAACTTCTGGTTTGCACCCCGCATAGGCTCTCTCCTGTGTCTTCTCCCCATGTCTTCTCCCCGACCTCCACTGCGTTAGGCGGGCCTCAGTCACGCTGGTAACTGAGGGGACGTACAGCTGCGGCTGAAGTGACAGGGGGTCTTTTTTGTGGGTGATAGTATGCAGGAGATTGAAATAAATACTCATAACTGTCCTTGGCTCTCGAAGTCTCTGCATATTTCTAATAGTTTTAGAGCTGTCTGTAGGTTTTCAGCTTGCTGTTGGAATCACTTCCACATGCTAACAATATTTCAACAAGGAGAGGGAAGGCAGAAATGCTTCGCCCTAATCAGAGACCCCTTTGCACTTTTTCAGTATCGATTTCTGCAGGAGTATTTGCACAGAATCACATCTGACTCTGCTAGTGCCCTAAGGATTTCTGAAGGTCTTAGTGTTGTTCTCAAGAGTTTACAGGCAGAAGCGTCTTCAAAAGGGAACACGAATAGATATTGTCCTGGTTTCGTCTGGGGTAGAGTTAATGTCCTTCCTAGTAGCTGGTATAGTGCTGTGTTTTGGATTTAGTGTGAGAATAATGGTGATGTTTCCCGCTGTTGCTAAGTAGTTGTAGTGCTTATACTCAGTCAAGGACTTTTCAGCTTCCCTTGGATTGCCAGCGGGGAGGGGCACGGGAAGCTGGGAGGGGGCACGGCCAGGACAGCCGACCCAGACCGGGATATTCCATACCATGTAATGTTATGCTCAGTAGAGAAACTGGGGGTACTTGGCTGAGCGGTGAGTGCAGCTCGGGAACGGGCTGGGCATTGGTCAGCAGGTGGTGAGCAATTGTATTGTGGATCACTTATTTTGTATATTCTAGTATCATTATCATTATTATTATTACTACTACTACTGCTACTACTACTACTACTGCTACTACTACTACTACTTCCCTTGCTGTCCTGTTAAGCTGTCTTTGCCTCAACCCACGAGTTTTACCTTTTTTAGTTTTTGGTTCTCTACCCCATCCCACTGTGGGGGGTGTGGAGTGAGTGAGCGGCTGCATGGTGCTTAGTTGCTGGCTGGGGTTGAACCATGACAGATATTGAGGGATGATTTAGCTTTTTTTTTTTTTTTTTTAAGTCTGACCTAAATTTGACCTTTATCTTCGTAAAGACATGTCCTAAGAATGTCTGGCAACCCACCCTCTTGCACTGTCACTCATTACACTCCCAGGTTAAGGCAAGGTGCGTCCTCATGCAGTCACAAAGAGATTGGCTGGGGCCTCTCTCAGAGGAGCAGTACTGTGACAAAGGAAAGACAGAAGGAGCAAGCTACACCATGCATTTTTCCCCTGTGGCAGGCAAATTAACAAAACATGTTGATTGCTCTGACAAAAAAGAAGATAGAAATTAGAAAATGCGTTCTTGTCTTTCGCAGATGTTGCTTGGGAAAACTGTAAATTTGGGGGTAAGTCTGGAGGGTAGTTGGAAACAGAAGAGCTGAATTAACCATGATGTGAGATGAATTTTTGGACAGAAAGTTCTGCTGCTGTTCATTTCTGCCTCAAAACTTTCCAGCAAGTTGTCAAGCTATAACACCTGCAATGAAACTTGCAATGCAAGCAGTGCAGTGTGGGACATTAGTAAAGCTTGGAAGCAGTTTATATCAGACCAGTACTTTCAGAGGTATCATCAAATCAGCTGTAGCATATTGGTTTTTTATTATCCCAGTGTATCCAGACTTTTCATTTTGAATGACTTTTTGAATTATATGTACTACAAAATCCATCTTTGGTGGCATCTTCCACAACTCTGTGGATTATTTGATACCAATGTAACATTCATCCCTGTTGATTTATTTGGTCTGCTTGCTGGTACAACTGATAAGGTATGGGAGACAAACCCAAAGCTCAAGCAAGATAGTGGAAGGGTTTTTTTCACTTCACAGGCCTTTGTATCAGGTCTCAAGAGAGAAAAATGATGGTGGAGATTTAATAACCACATAGATTGTCTTCCTCCACCCATTACAATTTTTGCTTCTGATTAACTCTCTAGCCCATAGTCTCCTTGCATAGTTTAACTGTATTAAAGCAAAACAGATGCGAGAAGATTGTCTTTAGAAAGAATTTCATGCAAGCTAAAATAAGTGGAAAATTATAGCCCTAACTTGTAACGGAAAACAGATACTCATCTTAAGAATTATCACCCATCCACATACCTCTGCTCAGCCAAGATTTTTAAACTAACAACTGCACATGACTCAGTTACCAAATCCTCGTTAACGGTATATTTTGTCAAAACTCCCTGAGGTGGGGTTGTCTGCCTCTTGTATTTGTACGAACCTCACCTCATTTTCAGCAGAGGCAAACATTTATGCACATTCAGATTATTGCCAGAAGTTGTGGGACTACTCACTGGATAACGCTTCTCTATCACAGCAAGCATAAGCTATTTGTCTTCATCTGTGGCTTGTGCCTCCCCATTTCATTTTCATTAAGATGCTGCTTATTATTACAGTGCCAATTCCTCTTGCTGCCTGTAACATCATCCAGTATTTCCCCCTCATTATATGTTTGAACAAACACCATCACGCTTCACCTGCTTCTGCTGTTGGCTCTCTGCTCTCCATGTCACTTCAAAAGGAGCTTCTCTTCTACTTCATGATGTCCCTACAAATCCTTCCTTAAAGCTGTCCCTTTCTGTGACACCTAGAGAATACTTGTCACACTGAGGCTATTGATGGGCAGAAACCAAGCACACTGACCATTATCATTTTATTAGCTGTCTCGTCTCTTTCTGTCGGTATCCCATTTACAATACGTATCAGCAGATGACTGTAGCATCCCAGTTTAGGGTAGAGATTTTGCAAGCAATAATAACACAAATAATAAATGAATTTTTGCAGCATGGGATGAAATACATGTGCACATGAAATACATGAATTACTTCAGTTGCCATAGTACTGGTTTTGGAAGAGATTTAAATAGATGCAGCTGTGCCAGCACCTATTCTGTTTTAATCACAATTACTGACAGCACACTCTTGCAGGAACAACTCTGCAATTCCACTTGAAAAATGTTGGGTTTAGGTTTTTTTATTCATGAACTGTGTCTAAAAATATACCCTCATTTGAAAATTGGCATTCAAGCTACAGTCTAGAAGCAGTTCCTGTTTAAACCTATTTGGTTAGTTTAGCAATTTTATCTAAGAACACAAAAGATACCTTTGCTGTTCCAGAAAGCATTCTTCCATTTTTCCATGTTCAGAACTGACTTTAATGTCATTGTTCTGAATTCCCTTTATCTCTAATATGAGCTTTTTAGAAAAAAATAATTTGTTACTGTGTATCAGCTTCGTACTTCCTTGCCCTTTGACAGTCAATGCTGGGCAGCAGCAGGAAACCAGTGGCTGCCGTCACATAGATTAGAGAAAGAACTATAGAATGCCAAAAAGCACATGGAAATGCCTGGTCCTTTGATTTATTTTGGCAAATACATGCTGAAGACTATATGCCTAATTTACAGACTTACTACAGAACTAAATGGCATTGGCCTTCCAAGTCAAACAAACACCCAGCCAAGAGAAAGGCTTCCCAGTTGCTAACAGCACAATAAAAGGGAGTCCTCTATGACAAGATAAGACTCTCCAGAGAATGAGGGTCCCAAGTCAATGAGATTCTCTCCCAGTTCATTGCTAATTCCTTGTTCAAGTTTATTACCTTTTTTCTCAACCCTGGGAAGGTCTTACAATGTGTAGACATTTATGCCAGCCTGTGATGGGCTGTAGGAACCTCAGAGTGGCTGAGGGAAGCTACAGAGCTGTTAGTGTCTCCATCAACTCTTCTGCACTTGTCCTGTAGGATCTGTCAAATCACAAGGGGAGGAGATAAAAAAGAAAGACCCAAGCTGGCTGGCTTGGCTTGGCTTTAGCACAGAAGATTGCTAGATGCCAGAATTTTCCACAGTTGGATACATTTGGCTTAGGACTAATGTATTTGCATTGCCACCTGGAACCTGCTGAAGGTCTGAATGGGGATGTTGGCATAAGTGTACATAGATATGGAGCCTTGCACACAATACATATGCGTACATTTGCAAAGAAGGCCAAATAATGCAGGCATATGCTATCTGTAAGAATGTCAGGTACATAATCTAATTATCTGATTAATTTGAGTATCCCATGACACAAAAATGCATTATGTACTTACCAACATAAGTGATGTACAAGTAAAGAAGCAAATGTAATGAGTCAAATTTCCAGATAAGATTCACTACAACCCTCTGATTATTTTCAAATAATGGGCAGAGCCCATCACAAATACAATTATGTGTGCAAACTGAGTGGAGGTCACACCGGTTTCTGCATAGCAAGATTCCCCTAGGGATGTAGACTGCTCATCCAGATTATTCCCTGGGCTGGGCTACAGAAAGCCAAGATTTTTAAACAGTTGTTAGCGATTTAATAATACATGCATATGACTCTGAGGTTAAAAACTAAAGCACAGAAAATAAAATCCAAAGGGAATAAGATAAAACTAATGGGAAAATCCAATGACTTTGAATTTTTCTTATGTACATTAGCACAGTCATGCTTTGTTGACTTCAGCTAATTGCATTCC
>NW_010510312.1:10934-19354 GCF_000687285.1 Phaethon lepturus
ATCTTAACTTGAAAATACTCAGTTAAGATTTTCTTGAATGGGATTCATTAGAAAAATATGATGGTATTCCCAAAGTATGATCGTGACAATTTTTTGCTTCTTTATTCTTTCACTTGCCAGAAAGAATTGGAAACACTGGATTCAGTTCCACTGACTCAGCTCTTACTAGTAATACATACAGAATTGCAACTGGTTAGTCTCATTTATTAATTCTAGAATGCATCTTTTTTTGAGGTTACTCAAAAATAATTTCTCCTTTTATGGAATGTTCCTATTTTGCTTCAATAAAAGATTTGTTTTGACTTCTAACATATAATTCTAAAAAGAGGTAAGATGAATGAATTACTGCTATGAATTACTAAAAGCGTGAAATAGTATTGGATAAAGGTTTTATTCTGTAGAGTGGGCCAAACTAATGTACGTCAGCTAATTTACCTATTCTTCATTTTTCAAGCCCGTTCTGCTATCCAAAGAATAAACCAGTTCTGCTAATGTTTGCAAAAAGCAAATTCCATTGCTTTGTAATAAGCAAACGTTACAAAAAGATTTGAAGTACTAATGATGTTGATAGCCTATGTAGGAATTAAAATAATTTTTAAAATCAAGGTTTAAACCGATACTGAATGAGAAGTTCAGTGGGTTAAAAATACTACATGGTTAAGTCATCATTTGGCCAGATCATCCAGTTTAGAAAGAAGGCAATCAAATCACAGAAGTTAAAGGAACAAAGAATTATTTCTTATTAACCTTGTATTAGATGACCAAAGAAAATTAAATTGGCTTAATCAAAACCTTCTTATTCCTCTTTCATTCCCAGCACACAACAGTGAAATTGAAATATTTGGTAGATGATCTTTCTACCCATATTGATTTTAGGCCCTAGTTGCAGATATTGACTAAAGCGGTAAAATGAATTTAGCTAGTCTTAAATAGTTTCTTAAACTTCAGATTCAGTGCTACTACACAATTTCAAAATTAAGCTTTGTGCCTTGTAGTTGTGCAGTCGATCCAACACACCTTGCAGGATGGAGAACCCACAATGGAGCACGCGGGGCTTTCAGCCTCCCTCACCACAGGCACCTCTGTCTTTCTCAGGTGTTTTACTTGATTAATCTTGTATTGTACTTGATGAAAAGTCTGCATGTTTCAGGCATTGCTGATTGATAAAGAGAGTATCCAGGACCTTATTTACAGACAGAATAATTTCATAAAGGCTAGTTAGAGATTGTAATTTCTCCCGAAGATAGAAAAGTAGTTAAAGTCAGTCCTGTTTAGGGTGACTTCTGTGCAATCATATCGTGAAAAAGGCAAAGGAGGGAGTCTGGGGCTGCCTTTACAGAAAAAGGCCTCTTATTTTCAATAAATAGGTGATAGCCATATGATCTACTCTGGGTGTTTATGCCTGGTTTGGGCCTTCGCAATCTCACAGAAATAGCTGCAAGCCTCATTGTTAAACCTTTTATTCACCCCAAAGCATCTTCTGTTCCCTGACCATACTGAAAATCACCCGATCAAATCCTCTATCGATAGCCCCATCACAGTACCAGGCATAAAAGCTAAGGGAGAATATATGGACCCTTGCTAATTTTTACACTGTATGGTTTATACCAGCTAATAAGAACTAATAAGAATAAAAGCAAAGAACTGCTTTTACATTTCATCAATGTAAGCTTCATATAATATAAAATCACTAAAGTATATGCCAAGAAAAAATTCTCATTTGAGCTATTTCTCTCTTAGCTGTCAGTTTTCCAGTGCATTCTTTAGAAATGAAATTGCACATGAATTGACATCATAGTAGTTTCAGCATCAAAGAATAAGAACCTATGGAATTTATATAGCTATAGTATATCATAAATCACAGCTTCTATAAAAACTTTAAAATAACCGAGCCAATACTATCATAATGAGTTTCTTAAAAAATAATATACTAAAATAAATTGTGTGCAGTGGCCTTCATTTAAAAATTAATGACAGATATGTCTCCCCATTTTGTTGACTGCTTTCATACCACTTCAACGCATTCCATGTATCAATATCAGTGTGTGGGAATAAGCACTACCAGAATGAGACACCTCACCAGTGTTATTGTTCATTCCAGTCATTGTTCTCAGTCAACTATTTCAGCCCAAAGGAAACCTTCAGCTTAAACTTGATACGTGTCCACTTGTTTGCGTATTTCAGCTAAGACAGGACCACAGTACAAGTAATTACAAACCATTTTCTTCAGTGTCTTCCAGGTATTCCGTTTGTATTTCTTTCTGAGAGACACAGACATAAGCTACTTCAAGACTGTCAATACTTCTGACACAAGCTTTCTGTATCTTTAAGTTAATCAGCTTCCTCTGGATTTTCTCCAGAAATTGTGTTTAGCAATGGAGGAAAAAAAGCAACTCAAGCTACAAGCTCACAATATTGTGTAGCTTTGTGTACTCCGTCTGATTTAGGGTGAGACAGTTTTTTTCTCTAGGAGCTTTATGACTACATTCAAGACAAGGAGGGCTAGTAAGACTTGCGGGACAAAGGAGAGGCAGTTTCTAAGGCTTTCAAGGGTCGACACAGAGCAATTAGGCTTTTTGGCTCTGAATCTGTAGAAAACTATAGAGGCAGCCTAGAAAGATTAGATTAAATTAGAAAATTTAGGCTAAAGTTACCTTTTTGGAATACCTCACAGACCCCAAAATTTAGATGAGGTAAATCCCATTCTCAGTATGGTGTCAGTTCAGTGGTGCACTTAGTCATGAGGTATTTTATAGCAACAGTCTCCCACTCATGAAAATTAGAGAAGAACATGTTTTTTTTCCTGGATCAGGTTTATTAATAAGTATAACTGAGGATAATTTTGAAATGTACTTTCTTAAAAAATTATATCAACATTTTAGAAGATGCATTAAAGAATAAATATTTTTGATAGGTTAAAAGGAAAAAAAACCAAGCAGCAAGGTAATAATAATTTTTTAGATTATTGATCCTTTGTGATACTTGTGGTCTTATGAGGAAATGACTGTGAATCCCTAATTAAAGGATTAAAGTCCAAGGATTTTTGGAATAAAGTCTGAAAGCTCAGGTTTTGTGCTTCCAATGTCTCCTTTGTTATTTTTGGGGATACTTTAATCATGAAATATTTCTCTAAATGGGAACTGTAATCCAGATCTTTATGTAAAGTAGAATCTCTCTCTCCATGATTTCCAGAGTTTTCTGTTTTATGGGAAGACTGGATCCATGTTGTTCCATCTTTTTCAAAATATGTAACAGAGATTGTATCTTGAGACTAAATCTATCGCAATAAATAGAACTTAAAACTTCATAATTCTGTTTTCCCATGCCACGGCTTTACATTTCTCTGTAAGAAAGAACAGACTGAGAGAAGAAAAATTCCAGTACTTGAGAGGTGGTTGTTTACACAAATTCCTTTCTCCACTATATCAATTACAGAGAAAAGTGAGATATCAGTGTTCTGTGCTGTCATACTCCTTATCGAGCCACGTATCCAAATTCATTGCACGAACATTGAATTTTTGAGCTTTCACATTTGCTAGCTTAGCAGAAATGGCAGGTTTTCTTTCTTTCCATGTTTTTTTCCAATGTTTCTCATGCTAGTTCTGTATTTCTTTTCTTCCTTCTGTTTCCCACTGTTCTGGAATTCCAGTACAAGATAATCCTACGCACAAAAGGAAAACAAAAGTAAGACTGCACATGATCTTGTAACTTTTGCAGATGTTACACTGTGAACTGTGAAAGGTCTACATAAACTTCAGAAATGTTGTAACATCCAGCTGCTAAGAAAAAGAAAATTAAACAGCCATCTTTAGTTTATAGGCCTATCCCGTCACCTCATGACTTTGGAGAATGCAAAAAATCCACATAAATGTCATTCATGTTTGACTTGTTCTTACAGAAATGAGTGGTACAAGCCCTAAATAAAGAAGTCTACAAGATATCCTACCTCAAATTCTACCTAGAGGAAGGGACTCTTCTTTTTGCCATTTCACCAATACTAAGTCTTGGCTCATAACTGTCAGATCTTTGTGCAATAACACATATATCGTAGCTGAAGACAAGACACAAAATGAATGCGTACAGGGAATTTCGTGAGCTGCTTTAATCACAGAAGTGTTTTACACAGTAACTGTTCCTTTAGCTGTCTAGTGTGGGTATTTCCTGTCAAAATTAGACTTGTAATTTCAGGTTTCGAATGAAAACAGCATTGGTTTTGATCTGAATTTGGAACACCGTCGTATTCTTACTGTATCTGGCTATCAAACTCCTTCTTACATAATAATAAATGATTTGAAATTATATAAAATACTTCCCTAATTTAGGGCAAAAGAAGAATACAGTAATAATTTCAACATTTTTTAGTTTAATGAACTAACCACAATTCTGTTAATAGCTATAGCAATTCTGGCAGAGACATCAATTACAGGAAAAAATAAAAATACAATAATTAAATAGACAAATTACATCAGCAAATTAAGACCCTTTACAGTTTTGCCAAGAAAAACTGTGGCTAGTGAAATTAGACACTGGATGAAGCACTGAATGCAGCACAGCTTGGCAGAAGGGAGCCAAAGAAAACTCATGAGTCTGGGAACCTGAGAACATGGACAGGATTAGGGAAGGCTAGAGCCCATGAGGAGAACCCATGCCTGTTTGAGAGGAAGAGGTAGGAAATTCCCCCTTGGCTGCTGTCCCCAGAAGAAAGAGGACTTCTAATATTGGAAATCTTTGTCATACTGTTTAGGGTTAGAGGCTGCAGGGCTCGAAGGATAAGGGAGGAAGAGGTGTGAGGAATTAACTTCTCTGTACAAGGTCAACATTAATTCCATGACAGAAGGGGAAAGGGCTGAGGAGGCTGGTGCAGAGGGTAAGTAGGGAGTCAGGGAACCTGAAGGCCAGAAGAGAAAGAGAGCGCTCCAGCATCCTCATGCCTGCTTGCGACAGGGTGTCATTCCCAAGGCTAACCACGGCATTTTGTCATTCATTAAAGAAAACAGCCAAATTCCTCTTTAATTCACTGAGAGCAAGTTTTAATATATTACCTTTGCTTTTAGCTTTTCGCTTATCTACCCTGAATATTGCATTCTGCATTCTCAAGTCCAGGCATCTGGGAAAATAAATGATTTATTTTCTCAGGGAATTTTTCTGAAGTTAGGTCATAAACTTTCCTGGCAATTTAGCTCATGGAGACGATATATGAAGACTGATGTATTAGGCCTCTCTGACTGCAGAAGAGGTCCAATTACCTAGGGAAGGAATGTGAAAGGTTACCACTGGTACTTAGGTACCTCCTCTGAGCTTCGTGAGGTCTTCCATTTCTAAAAGTACTCAGAGCCCAGCGTGGAATGGGAAGGAAGGGGAACATTTCCTGCCATGAGCAGGAGTTTCTTGAAGATTTCCTCTCTCAGTACAGCCTTTTCTTTCAAACTCTTACAACATGAGCTAAATCCAACAAAGTCCTTCTAGAACAAAGCAGGTACCACAGACAATATTTGCAGGTGTGCGGTTAGTCACCGAAGTAAATTAAAAGTTATGGCCGTTATGAAGAGTTGCAAAAGGATATAACAAATGTGATGTGATTGACACTCACTGAGTGTCCAGGTAATAAAACAGCAGATAAAATCCAGCAGAGATTACCGTAAGGTGATATGTATGGGAAGAAAAAATTTCAGCTTAACATATACATTGGTGAGCCCAGAGAAGACGATTAACATTATGGTCTGAAATCATACCATGTAAGTAGTTACTTCTATGAAAATATCACCTCAGTGTTGAGTACCTATCAAAGCAGACAGAAAATTAGGAATTGTTAGGAAAGAATAGAGAAAAAGAAAAGGTAAACAGTACTATGCCACAATAAAATGAATTTAAGATGTCCCCACATCTCAAATACTGTGTGCAGTTCTCTTCGTCCATCTCAGAAAGTATATAATTAAACAAGGGAATGGCAACAAAGAGGAGGAAAGTATCAAGCAGGTTCAATATGAGAAAATGGAAAACTCATTCTGGAAAACAGTTGATGTAGAAGAAAAAGGTTTATAAAATCCTGTGTGGCATGGAGATAGGAAATAGGGAATGATTTTTCACTGTCTGTGCTGGTTTCGGCTGGGATAGAGTTAATTGTCTTCATAGTAGCTAGTATGGGGCTATTTAATAATGAGAATTATAAAGCAAGGATTAGGGAAATAAAAAAAAAAATACATCTCTCAGGGGAAGTTACCTGGCCAGTGTCTGCATATGTTCTTAGCTGGGCACTGCTCTTTTAACAAAAGAGGAGTTTCTGCTCCTTGTGGGAAATGCAGCTCCCAGTAGGGTCAAGGACTACAAAGAAAAGTGCCACCTTCTTTACAGAGCCGTAACAAATACTGTCATTAAGCCCCAAGGCCTTCAAAGAGAAGTGGGGATTCAGATCCTGTGTCTGCAGAGCACCTCACTGAATGAATCCAACAGCGGTGCAGAGATTGCCTGCATGGTTTCTGTGGAAAAATCATGGTTTGTTTATTTGTCAGATGAGCTGAAGGGTTGATATACTTTCCATTTATACTGCTTTTTCCATAATCTGCATCTCTTTCCCATCTGCTATAAGAAGATACTTGAAAAAATCCCAGATATAGGGGCAACAGAACTCAACGGAAAAGTTATCGTGTCCTTAACGGCAGCTAGAAATGATCCAGTACTGTTGACTGTAAGAGTTATTATCTCTTTGTCTTCCCAGTTCAGTGTGGCCAGCAGCCTAGCAATACCTTTTCTTCAAAATTTAGAAGTTTCACTAAAATGTTTTGGACTGTCAAAATATATGCAACCCAAACAATTAATATCCATGTGAAGTATGTAATAGATATGGAATATATGAACACTTCATAAAACTTGAACTCAACAACCTAAGCTAACGAATATCTACAGACATAAATCTGCTTAGTTAGACTTTTTGGAACGGTTTGTTTCTTTACATTTGCAATGCTGCACATTGTGCTGTTGATCCTGTTGACACAGCAATATCATTATCAAATTAAAACAGACAGCAAGTGGCTTAAATCAGTATCCACTAGGTGTTTCCTACACTACTGTGAAATAACAAATGTTGCCAATATAAACAAATTAAGAGAGCGTAGTGTTTTAAAAAGCTAGCTGTCAACAGTACTGTAGTATTATTGACATTAAACTGGAAAATACTAAAACCTTGGCATTTGCAACCCATCAGTTTCAAACCATCAATTAATTCCTTAATTCAATCGCTATGTAATATAGCAATGCAGTAGTTGATCTAGGATGAATGCTCATGGCATGAATATTTATTTGCGCTTCAGAAAGTCAGCATCTCACTTCCTGGTTAACTTTAGACTCTTCTTCTGTTGTGAAGACTCTTTGTCAAAAAGCTGTGAGAATTAAAAATTACCTTTTCAGCTATTTAAGAAATTAATTTTGTTTCAAGTTTAAGGGGAAAATCCACTAAGTTATTGGAACATGAAGGAGTGCTTTCACACAAAAGATCTTTTCTTCATGGGACTGTATCTTATGTGTTTTGCCCTCTCCATCCAAAAGCATCAAAAATGGCTGAGGATTTTACCAGCTATTATAACACAATGAAGTACAATGATCCCCTCGTACAAACCCCAGGCTGGATGACACCAAACCATGCCCCAACTCCCAAGTATAGCATGCCTTTATACATTCCCTACCTGCGGATTCCTCGATCTACTGACTGTCACCACCGGGTCAATCACAGGAGGGACCCAGCACACCGGTGGGGTGCGGTGGAAGTCAGCCCCTGCATTCCTGGTGAGCTAGATCTTCGCTACACCTCCTGGCACTGTTTTTACGGTTCTCAAACTAATTACTTTCTTCATTGCTTCTACAAAATATATTATGATCCAGGTGCTGCTACATTTTGAAGTGGTTTTGTAAGTAGCTTTACACTCATTTATCAATTAAATGAATCTGGCACATTCCTTAATACCTTTATTTTTTCAAACCAATTGTAAATCATTCATCCTCAGTCAACTGTAATCCTTAATGCTCTGCTGGACTTTAATCAAATAATAAAACTAGTGATACAGAAACTACAAAAAGGTTTCAAATCACTACAGATTATCAGGATAACTTTACAAATGCTTTTTTGTCACGTGCCCAAAGATTGCACTTACAAAATGTCCTTTTACTGGCTGTGGTGTGTTGACCTTGGCTGGACCACCAAAGCCGCTCTATCACTCCCCTCCTCCGATGGACAGGGAGAGAAGATGTAACGGAAGGCTCGTGGGTTGAGATAAGGACAGGGAGAGGTCAGTCACCAATTACCGTCACGGGCAAAACGGACTCAGCATAAGGAAAATAATGTAATTTATTGCCAATCAATTCAGAGTAGTATAATGAGAAATAAGAACAAATCTTGAAACACCTTCCCGCCACCCCTCCCTTCCTCC
>NW_010510313.1:0-3170 GCF_000687285.1 Phaethon lepturus
CCCCCCCGCCAGCAGGTAGTAGGACACAGCCCGCCGGTGGGTTTTCTCGTTCCGAGAGGAATTCATCTTCAAAAGCCTCGAGTAGTTTAGGCTGTTTGGAAATACAAAGGAAAGCCAGCTTTGAGTCATATTCCAGTGTGACTCTTACTCCTCTGGAGAGGAAAAATCCGTCCAAAAAGCAGATGAAAAGAGAATCCAATTTCAAACGAGAAGTCTTGCAGCAAGCGCTTAAGAAAATAATAGTCTGGTTAATTATAAAGCCTTCTGGCAGCAGGCAGATGGAGTCTTGCCCGTGCGAGCGGTGCGTGCTTTGCCACCCATCCAAAAGATCCCCTGGAAAACCACGATCGCCCTAGTGGCACCGAAGCAGCAGAGGTCAAACCCAGCACCCCGGTACGGGGGCTGCTGCCGAAGACGTTTCTGAAAGCAAAGTAAATGCGGGGTTTCTCAAAATCCCGTCCTTCCGGCGTGTGCGCTTGCCAAAGTTTATTCCGAGATCAGAAATGCCAAAGACTAGCTTGGTGTGTGCTATTCGCTGGATAATCGATCTAAGCAACTTTAGTGACCTTGTTAACTAAAATTAGCTGGGAATGATCCATCTACCTTCTATTGAAGGTTCCTCTTCAATAGACACTAGATGCTGCCTTATGCTTTGTGGGTCTATTTATCGAGCTGCAGGTGATGCTCCTGGGTGGGCTCTCTACAGACCCCGGGACTTGGGTGCTGACCTGCCTCTGTTCGGAAATAATGCGTAGCATTGCCTGAGCTTATCAGCGCTCATCCGGCCTTTGAAAGGATGCAGGCAGCTGGTGTGTGAACCGGGGCGTGTGGGGTTTAGTGTGGACGTTTCTTCTGGCCGCCTTGAAATGGGAAATTGAGTTGCAGCCCGTTTTTGTTTGGGGATTGTAGAGAGACTGCTGCTTCCTCCGAGCCTTAGCGGGGGATGTCTTCTAAACCGGGCAGAGAGAAAATGTGCCATTTCCAAACGTCGCGCGACGGCGCTGCCGGCAAGCGGGGTCTCGCTGAGCAGCACCTGAGCGTGGCCGGAGTTCCCACGATTCGGTAGTATTTTTCTTTTGCTAAGCTGCCTTGATCCAGTCTTCAATACCTGTTGGGGACAGCTGCTTGCACAGAGCGGTGTAGCATCTGCTGTTCTTGGCTGGAAGGAAAAGCATGAGCGGGTCACCCTTCCAAGTCAACCTCCGAGCGTTAGAGTTGCAATTTTGAGCACTTGCTGCCACCGAGCAAGAAGAGTGGAGTGGAGCTTTCATTTTTCCATTTTACAGGGGAACATGGGAACAATATGAACTTTATCTTTCCAAAAGGCTCTTTGAACGACAATTATTTGCTATTTGATTGAAGTTTGTTTATTTTGAAAGCTGGTTTTTGATATGCCATTTTATCTCCGTGTCTTTCTCACATTGCCCATCGTGTTTGTTTAGTGTGCAAAACAAAGTTTGCTATTGAAATTACATTACAGCTAGAGTAGAAAATGAAGAAAATTATGTTCCTGCTGATTATTAGTAATTGCTGTTACCAGCCAAATTACAAAACGTTGATTCAATTTCCTGGAATATTTTTAGGAGCAGGGAACAGCCTTACTGGAGTAGACAAAATGAATGTCTGTATCAGTTTCTTGACTTGCTTTAGTTAGGAAGACAGCGGAAAGGAGAAAAGTTGGGCGGATGAGTGGGAAGATGAGGTTGGCTAACGATGGAGGAGCTGTGCTGCTGTGGGGAGTCGGTCACCTGGGGAGGTGGGCTTCTGTCTCGGGAATCCCAGTCCTCCAGTAAAACACCTCGTTGCCAGCAAGGTATAGTTAGCGGGATGCTGACCCGAAATGAGATACCCCAAAAGAGCCCAGGGGCGTTAATGAGGCTCCTTCTTTCTTCTTGACTGCCTGGAAAGTGCCTCTGGGGGGTTAATGATGTGGCATGGTGGGCACGATGGGCTCCAAACATCTGCCCTGGGGTTTTATTACCGGGTATCCCCGTAAGAGAACCTGCCATCCATGGCAGGGTACGAGAACTGTGCTGTAAGTCCCATCATCACTGGTTATTTCATCTGGCCAGCAGGGACGTGCGAAATATGTAACGTATTGCAATCCTTCTTTGACAAAATTATATTCGTAAGCCTGCTGTTGCTTAAAAACGGCGATCAAATGGCGGTTTCCTCTCCATTGCTCACGCTGGCTGCCCTCCTTCCCTCCTCCCAACCGGAGCAGGAGGCAAAACCAAGATGTTGCTAGGTGGTTTTCCATTATTGGTTTTAGCTGCTATTTCAAGAGGTTTCAGCAGTGCTTTGTGGGGAGCTGCCTGAAGATTAATGGGGAGGTAATTATATGTTACTATTAATATCAATGCTCCTGCAATCGCACAAATTATGCATATGATACACACACACACACATATTTAAATATATATGTATTTGGTTTAGTGACAGATCAGGGCTTTATAAAACATTAGATTGATGTTCAGCTGAGAAATCCTGTTACGTTTGCAGCTATCTACACCTTTTCTTACCTTCTCTAACGATATGCATCCATTTTAAAAAGAAAAAATCATTGCAAATGGGACACCAAACAGTTTTGGGGTCACGAATGACCAAATGAAACCCTCTCAAAATGTTACTCCGATACTATTCAAGACTTGCTTTGTCTGACCCACGGTTCCCATCTTCTTCCAGCTCCCTGGACCAGCGCTTACACCCACTCTGCACCCCCTCAGAAGGAAGGAGCACCTCTCAGTCCTTGTGAAAGCAGAGGGAGGTCAGACGTGGCTGTTGACCAAGCTAATTTAGTCCTGGCAGGGGATTTAAAAAATTCCTGTCCTCCCTCGTACATTTTTCATAGCTGCAGAGGACAATCCTTTGGGGAGAGATCTGCTCGCCGGAGCAAGGCTTCTCCGATGAGCTGCACAGGTCCGTTCACAAGGAGCCGAGGACAGGGCATTAGCATTCTGCTGCTCCATCGTTTGTTATCTCTTCGCTACGCTCATAGCTATTCTTTTAATTGCTTTATTCCCCTCCCCCCCCCCAAATGAGCTCTTCTCTCCAGTGGCAAACACTGGAAAAGGTTGGAGTGTGCATGTAGAATAATTAACAGAAGCAGCATCTCTTCTCAGAAGCCCTTCACAGCTTCCCCAGGCTGTCACTTTTGCTGGAGGATGGTG
>NW_010510314.1:0-2952 GCF_000687285.1 Phaethon lepturus
ATGCTTGTCACTTTGAGATACATCCAGAAGACACCCCTGGAACTGCACTTATATATATTGGGGATGTGTATGCTTAAGAACTCGTTGTAATATTTTGGTCATAGGTAGTATCACTGCTGGTATAAGTAATCACTCGAGTACTTGTGTTTTTAACTTTATTAACATTATAGGATGAGAGTTTAACTATGTATCTGCTATTATGTCTTATCAGCTGTTACAATTCAATTGTGCTTTAGTTAAAAATTTATTGCCTACTCCCATTGGGATGGATCTCACACTGGAAAAAAAATTTTTACAACATAGGGGTCTACACCAGTTGCTGGGATGTACCTGAGATGATGGACAAAGGACTTGAATCACCATTACACCATGAGGCAGAAGAGAGACATCATGTTTTGGACCGAATGAAGAAAGATGGAGAACATAGATGGTGGGAAGCCCTCCTCGGGTGGTCACCCACGGCAACATGCATTCTTAATCACATGCTACATCCCATTGTGTTCTTGTTGTCACTAACATGTTTATGTTTATTGCTTATAATCATACTGTACTTTAAGGTTTGGCTCATAATGAAGCAAATAGCTCTAATACCATCACCCAGAGTATGCATGCTCACAACAGAGGAAAATATACTCCTCAGACCTGAAAGCCTCCCTATAACTGATAGAGAAAAATTCCAACAAGACATATGGCAATGGGAAGGAACTGAAGAGCAGTTTTTGAAAGTTCTGAGACTTTAGAATGAAAAGATCTAAGTGAGACTTATTTGAAATATTAATTATTTTTCTTATTCTAAAGGAGGGATATGTTGGAGGTACACGAGGAATGAAGCTGGGGGTTTTGTTTAGTCTCTGTGAGTAGTTAATGAGTTAATGAGGCACAACCTTGAGGGAAGGAACAAGACAACCACAAAGAGAACTCTACTACTGAACTTTGCGTGAACTATCCTAATTAACATCTAATTAACATAGTAAAAACCCACCTTCGGGTAGGGCCACTGAGCATGCCTAGGAAAAAAGAAGGACTCTGTGACTTTAAGTGGAGACGAGGCTTGGGAGAACCAGTGGGAACAAGGGTGACTGAGCTAACTCTAAAAAATATTGATAACTGTTGCTCGAAATGTATATTTTCCATGTGTTAACCAAGGTGTGCTAGCTTTGTGGGGTTACCACCTAGTACCCAACTCTGTGCAGATTTGGAATAAAAGCACATATCTTGGCTCTGTGTGTTTTTTGGCTCTCTGCACACTGGGTGAAAGAACCCATCTTTGGGACAACAAAAGTAGGCTGCAATTTTAAGAGGATATCAGCAAGTTCGTTTTAGTGCCATACTTGTGTCGTCAATCTTTTTTCTATTTCATTAAAAATGTGATGGGCAACATCTGTGCATAGTCAAATTCAAGAATAAAAGGGACCACATGGAAAGTAGCAACACCAGAGAAAAACACAAACTACATAAATTAAACGCAATGAAAGCATTAAACTGCAGTCAGTTAGGACCATACATGTAAGCAATATTAAAAAGATCCAGACTGACTGAAAGAAAAAAAATGTAGTCATCAGTTTATTATTACAATTTACTATTTGACAGGACCAAAGACTTGTATGAATAGATGCAGATGAGGCCTAGAAAAAGGAAGAAAAGGATTGTGATTCTTACTTTTAAATATGTCGGAAATGCTTGGGATTTGTGGTCATCTCCTATTCCTGCAAGGCACTAGAATCAGATCAAACCCCTCTCCTTAATTTGATTAGTTAAGTATGCGCTAAACATCCTGTTCAGTCAGAGAATACAGAGATATATAAAACAAGGACCTCTCAACTGAATCTCATTGTTGTCTTTAACAGTTCTCTCCTTGGCTTAGTTTTCCATGTTTTTAAATAGTGGATGATAACACCAGTATCTTCAGGGATGCTGAAAGTTTGCTTCAGTTATCATAAATGTGCTAAAGTGCTTTGATCTACCTGGAGGAAAACTATTATAGAATCATTTCAATATAAGCATCATGATTATGATGATACATAAATTATGAGATACAACATGGCATACTTAGACCAGTTGTATCTCAATTCTTGCAGTTGCTTTCATCTGCATAAGTGCTATAATGTATATCTGCTGTCACAAACTAAATAGTAAGAACTTGCTCAGGGCACAGTAACCTAAAATACACTATTAGTCCACTATACAGAAAATATTTTTTTAAAGAGCATTTATTAGGTTAATCTCTATTATAAATGCAAAGGGACACCTTTTATCTTTAATTTTAGTGATTATTTAGTTTAGTCACTCCTTCTGCTTCTCTCTGAAGCAGATCGTTAAGAGTAAACACAATATTATCTTCTTTTGCCTATTAGCTTTGTACCTATTATTGAGGACTTCTTAAATATGATTCTGGCACTTGTTACAGAAAAAGTCACGCTGAGAGAAGGGGTTAAGGGAATCTTAGCAGTTAATTAGTAAATAAGGTTTGAAATCTTGTTAGCTATTGCGTAAAGTAACTAAAGCAGGAGATCTGTAGTTCCTTACAAAGACAGTTCCTGATAAACTGACAGGAGCAAGAAGATTTGTGTCTCCTCACAAGGACGGTCCCTGATAAGAATTAGGAACTTGCCTCAAGAAACTAGCTAAAACCGACCCTGTGGTTTGAGTAAGAACCAAGGAACAACCGAGTCTGCGCAGGGACAAAAGGTTACCAGCGGTGACGAAGAAGAACCACCAACCTTCATCCCCGCGACCCTCGACGACCACCACTAGGAGGCAATGCGCAAGCGCAGATGGGAGGGGTTCATGGAAATAACGTCTTGGAACTCATTTCAATACGAAGCGGGACAGATCATGCATATGTATAGGCATATTGCGAAACTGTATGTATATGCAACACTTTGCTGTATATATTTGAAGTGCTGCCTTGGGTTGCGCATGATTTTTGGTGGGACTACCCCCCCGTGCTGC
>NW_010510315.1:0-1887 GCF_000687285.1 Phaethon lepturus
GGGCACGAGGTTAGAGCAGGCACCAGCATCTATTGGAAAACCTACCCCCGCAGAGCTCAGTTGATTTTTTTTAATTAATTTATTCACAGCAGCTGGAGTTGAGCTAGCTTTAGGTGCCATTTAAGCTGCTTTCCCCGCGCCTCGCGTTCAACATTTGCACAGTGGGATTAAGTCAGAAGGGGGAGTGGGAACAGGGAGGTGCGCACCTTTGGGTGCTGCTGCCTGATGTCTGCACAACCCGAGCAGGGCCTGAGCCTGGCAGGAGCCGAGCCGCCTCGCAGCCCTCCATCCTGCATGCCCGCAGGGTCCCCCCATCAGGGCAAGGCTAGAAAAGCAGTGAAGGAGCCCCAAAAACTTTGGGGTACGGCATTGGAGGGCCAGACCCCACCAGCCTGAGGTGCTCCAGCCCGGCAGGAGCCCCAGTAGCCTCCACCAGAGATCCTTCATGCTTTGGAAAAAGCTTAGTGCAGAGGATTTCTCCTCTGTCATTAACCTGACATAATGTCTTTCCTGCTGGCAGCTTTCAGGCTCAGCAGGTTTGTTATAAAATTCATTATCAGATATTGCAATCACAGTCACCTTTATTGGGCTCTGCATTTACAATAATTAGGCCAATAAACACTGATTTATAAAAATGACAAACAGGAACTCCCAGTAAGCAAGAAAAATGCACTTTCTTTAGCAAGCAGTTTCTCACAGGACAAAAAAAAAAGTAAAAAAGCAGAAACCAATCACCATAGCTGACGGCAAAGTTAAGCAAGTTCTCCTGGGAATTTCCACTTGCCAGCCAAGACCTCACCAGGGACAGACCCGGGGTGCAGACCCCAGGGCCAGGCAGCCTGACGTGGGGCAGGGTCTGCACCTCCCGTCCCAAGAAAAAAAAATCCTGCCGCAGAGCCGAGACAGCCGGGGAGCAGGGGAGGTGCTGGGGGTGCAACGGGAGGAGAAGATTGTGGCGAGTGGCACGGAGAGAGAGAGAGCAAGGAGGAGGCAGGAGGAACCAGGAGGGAGAGCAGGAACAAAGCAGAGGAGAGAAAAATCCAACAGAAGGGAAGAACCTTGGCAGGGAGGGAGGGAAAAAAATCCCTGCCAGGTATAGCAAGGGGAGAGTAGAGCAACAGGAGAAAAAAGAGTGAGATGGAGCTTCAAGCCTTAATGTTAGGAAAAAAATATAAGAGCCCCAGCAGGAGGGAAGGAGAGTGGAGAAAGGGAGGTGTCACCTGAGAGGAGGGAATGCAGATGCTTTCTGCACGCCTGGGCTGCTCCGCAGGCACACGGGGCTGCAGACGGGCTTAAAAAAAGGCGGCGAGCAGACCCCCCTGCAGCAGTCCCTCGTGGGTACGTCGGGTGGAAGGCGGGGGCAGCCGCACCACGCAGAAGCGTGCAATGATGATCCCAAAGGCAAAGACTCACCGAGTCGAGGAAGGAGCTGAGGTGCAGCCAGGCCAGCTGTGGGGCAAGGAGGTAGCGAGCTTGTAGGGCACAGTGTGGGGCCAGCCATGGCGCTGGTGGCCCAGCACCACACGGGGTGCAAGCCGGCCGTCCTGCGACCCTCGGGACAGGCATGCACCACGCAGAAGCGTGCAATGATGATCCCAAAGGCAAAGACTCACCGAGTCGAGGAAGGAGCTGAGGTGCAGCCAGGCCAGCTGTGGGGCAAGGAGGTAGCGAGCTTGTAGGGCACAGTGTGGGGCCAGCCATGGCGCTGGTGGCCCAGCACCACACGGGGTGCAAGCCGGCCGTCCTGCGACCCTCGGGACAGGCATTAGGAGACCCCCATCCAGGGGCCAGTCGCTGGGACTTGGGCACCTTGCAACCGGGCTGAGTCGCCCAGGTTTTGGCGGGGCCCCCAGTCACGGTGGGACAGCAGCAGCAGGACAGCCTGCA
>NW_010510316.1:0-1392 GCF_000687285.1 Phaethon lepturus
ATATTCCCTGTTTGTCTGTGGATAAGCCTTGAAGCGTGGAGGGGAATGGCAAGCGGTGATTTGCTCAGGACCGTCGGTTCAGCTCTTCCTGCACTGCTGCGTGTTGCCTTATCGAGAGCCTCCTGCTCTGGGCACAGCCGGTGCCGCGCCGGCCTCCTCAGGCGGCTCGGACGCGCGCCGCGGGCTCCTTCGGTGGCTTTTGCAGCTGCTGCCAGCCTCAGCACTCCAAAATCATCCTGCCTGCTTGAACAAGCAGGCTTAGGGAGGACTGCCATTTGTGTAAAGGACTGCAGCCTTCTGAGAGAAGCAAATTAAAAATACAGAGGACGGTTTGCAGCCAAGTTACCCTTTATACCGTCTGCCTTATTGCTCGCCTCCACGTGGTCTTCTCCATCACGGCAGGGCTGCAGATCTAAGCAGGGTTGTGTGTCCTGGTCTGCACATGGATCCTCAGCTGGGCTATGTGAGGCACTTCCCAGTCTACATGATTGCATCCCCTTCTGTTAATGTCTGCCCACAGCCTAACCCGTACGTGCGGAGTAGCCTGCACGCAAGCGTCAGCTGAACAGTGCTCCCTTGGCCACACTTCAGCCTGGGGAGGAAGAGGAGGGAGCTGCGCTGAAGTGAGCCCTTCCCCGTGCGGTAGACTGCTGGAGGGAGCGTTGTGCCAAGCGAATGAAGTGCCCAGTGGTGTCAGCTGTGCGTGTCTGAGAGCACTGCTTGGGTTGTGCTAATCACAGCTGGAACTAAGCCCCAGGAACTGAAGAAAAAGCCCCAGCACCCACAGGACCACACGCTGCTGGTGGTCTAATAGTTCTGACACGGATCAGCCCCGCTGAGATGCATGCAAGCTGTGCAGAATGCATCTCTGGCAATCCTTATCAGCACCGAGTTCATTCAGGAAAAATACAGTTCAGTTGCTCACATTCACTGTAGAGTAAACCACACGCCCAGAGTTTAATAATTCAAGAGATGAGAAAAATCATTATAAATATTTAAAGCTGTGATGCCTTTGGAATGGTGGTAGCACCGCGCCCCTCTGCTTTGCCACCACTTCCTTCCTCTTCGCCAACCCGCTCTCCAAACGCGGCTTTTAGCTCGCGCGGCAACAGAAGGCATCGCTGCGACCGGCCCCGTGGGCCTGCAAGGCATTTCTCTTTTGCATTAAGAAACTGAATTACATCTGAAATGGTTTGAGACCTGACGGTTTCAGCAAGGATAACGGGTTTTCATTCTGCAGGGATGCAAATGGTGTCTCCCCTGCGTTGTAACTCTCAGGGCCAGAGACTTCTGGGCTCTGCCGCCGCCCTCCCACGTGTCTGCTGCACAATGCGCTTCGCCGAATCTGCTGAGTCTGCGGCGAGTAGGAATCCCCAGGCGCTTGTGAAGAGC
>NW_010510317.1:0-291 GCF_000687285.1 Phaethon lepturus
AGCGCGGCCCCCGGCGGCAGGTAAATACTCCCTTTGGTCTGTGGTCGGTGCGAGGTTCCCCAGCCCCTCCGGGGCGGGCAGACGGGCAGGGCTTCCCGCAGCCTTCGCCCTGCTGTCTGACCGCTGAGCGCGTATGCGGGCAGTGTGCGGGGACCTGGGCGCGGCTGTGTTTGCATTTATAGCACAGACACGTCTGTCGTCATGTGCCCATCTTGAAAGACACGTTCCCGTGTGCATAGAAAGGCCCTGCGCTTTAGTTTTCCCCCACCCATAGCCGCTCACGATCTCAGC
>NW_010510317.1:302-48780 GCF_000687285.1 Phaethon lepturus
CAGGAATTTGGGCTGCTCCCCGTCGGTAGAATTAAACCTTCAGTATGTGTAGGCATAGTCTGCAGGCATCACTCTCCATTTTAATAGACCAGAGTATGACAGAATGCTGTGGTCTTCTTACATTGCAGTAAAATTGCTGCTTTTACAGAGCAAGCACCCAGACACAGCCAGTGGAATTATACGTTCTGGAATCAAATAGGCCTGACAGGAGACTCTCTGTTATGTGTGAATGTGTGCTAGCTGGAGTATCAGCAGAAATGCTAGGGTCACTGGCATTACAAGGTAAGATAAGGGGAGAAACTTGAGACTAGGTTTGTGTAAGGAATCATGACTTGCTCCTGATCTGTTTTCTGTTCTACAAATATGCACTTAACAGCCCTGATCCTGCAAAGATTTACAGACAAATCTAAATTTAGGTGCTGCATAATCCCACTAAGGGACTACAAAAAGTTGCAGTATGTAAGAATAAGAAAGCACCTGAATCTTAGTAGGACCAATGCCCATACGCTTTAAGCAGCAGTAGTTTTCACCTTGCCACTTTCAAGGCTTATTTATCCAAAATTAGTGAATGAAATTTGGGATTAAAAAAAGTGAGAGATCTGAAATGTGAAACAGGGCAGTACATAGTGGAATGAAGGATCTTATCAGTTGACAGGAGCTAGATACATCATTCCTGCAGAACCTTATCAGACTGAAGCCATGTTATGTGTTAACATTTAAATTCTGTCAGATGTTTTGAGATTTCTACTGGGCTTCTGCTAAGATCTTCTGTAATAAAGTTATAGTTCAGTTTAGAAGACAGCAAGCGTTTGTGCTGAGTAGTCACACAACTCTATAGCAGTATGTGTGGTTACAGCCAGCCTGCAGGGTTAGCTGTTGTGAAAGGGCTGCCAGGACCTGAGGGTTTGGCTTGCTGTGGTAGTTTGCCGAACTTCAGCATTATTTGGATCATTGCTTCCTTTCCTTCCCCTGCCCCTCTTCCCCTGATAATTAATGTGCCAAACCACTGTGGTCCTGGCTGTTTGAAAGACAAGAGGAGGGCTTAGTTTGAGGTTCAACATGAGTTTGTTGTTAAACACTGTATTTCCATCAATGTCAGCATTCAACCACTAATAGTTACGGGAAATCCAGGTCTCGCTGTAGAACGGCTTGTATTGTCCCAGCTGAGCTCTTTCGGTTAGAGAGAGGAGTTGGCTACAGTCACAGACCAGGGCTACTCAAAGCTGTGTGCTGGACGGATTTGGATGTCAAGTGTATTTTCTGACAGCCATGCCATGATCTCAGGGAAGAAATGTCTCCCATGTTCTTGTAGGAGGTGCTGTGTTGCTTACCCTCCTTCTGGCCTCTGGCGCAATGGCAGCTGTTATTCCCAGCTGTGGGGTCATACTGGGCTGTGCTGGAGCCTGGTCATTGCATCCTGCTTGGTGTGCCTCAAAGAAACTACCCTGCAGAGCTAAGTAAAAATTAGTTCTCTAGTCTGGCATAGATGGTAAAGGATTCAGTTATATTGCTATTTATACCAGCTAGTGCTTCATCTAGAAAGGTCCCAAAATATCTTCTGAGTCCTAATTATAAGGAGCTAGATGTCTTCATCTGGCAGCCCCCCTTCTGTATGCCCTTTATTGCTTAAATGCAGCCACCTCGGGGTGCAGCAGGACATTGCTGCACACAACAGCTGAAAGCTCAGCAGCCTGATTTCCAGCAGTCTCTGTAAATGAGTCCCCGTGGAGCAACATCCCCAAGAACAAAATGTGCCTTTTATTTCTGTTCAGAACTCACAGGGACAAACTGAAAATGTCTTAATTTCTGATCTCTTTTTAAAAAGAAAAAAAAGTCAATCTTTTAAGGGCTGTCTGTCTTTTCCCTTCAGCATAGTACTAGGAAGTGTGGAGTGGGTAGATACTTGTAAAATTTCAGTTTGCATTAACTGGAGATGTTTATTTAAAAAAACAAAAAAAGGTTTATCTCACCTGCCATATACCAAGTTCCCCCACATCCTAGCAGGAGATAAGCTGGTACATTGTGGAAGATGCAATTAGAAATATTAGATTGAGTCATGTTTGTTTCTTGAATGTCCAGTTCAATCATGTTTCCTCTGGTACTGGCAGAGGTTTGTATCGCCCCTCTCAGATACCCTGTTCCCTGACAGTGTCTGTACTCTTTGTGCTGAGTTCAGGAGGTAACAGGCTGTTTTGTGGTGTCTGCCTGCCTGGCAGAACAAGCAGGGGTTTTTGTAGTCAAGGGCAGCATGTAAAATGCAAGTTATACAACCTTAGACAAACCTGTACACACAAAGGAAGTGAACCCAAGCATAGAAATCATTCACTTTCCCTTGGGTTGTTATTTGAGACTACAGGTATGTTTAAGACCACACATCTGTGCCTCAGGTCAAATCACTGCACTGCTTCATTCTGTTTGTCCACGTGGATTTTGTGCCTGAAATGGGGGTTTGAGTTCTTGGCACCCAGGTGATCTACCAGGGCGGTGCTAGGACTCCGGAAAGCCTCTGTTCCCCTGCACCTGACATCCTTCTCTGCAAGACCAGCCCACTAACAGGCAGCATGCCCAAGGGGGTAGTCTGGATTTTAGTCTGATGTAACCTATGAAGGTGCCCACATGCTGATGACTTTGGCTGGCCTGCAGCCCGGGCTGCGTGTCACCATCAGCTAACTTCCCTTCAGTCAGTCTGCTTGGCTTTCTGTTCCTTTCCTTGCCAAGGGTCCTTCATCCTTTCCAGAGTCCCAGTCCAGCTACTGAGATTTCGGATGATTACTCATCCACGGGAAGTGATACAGCCCCTCATTACTTGCTGGTACTCCCGAGCCCGGAGGGATGTGTGTCAGATGGCTGCAAGGCAAAGTAGTCAGTGATAAAGATCTTGAGAGAGCTGTACAGCAGTCAGTCTCCGGAAAAAGAAAATCTTTGTGGTCTGCCTTCCTCCACTGCTGGGTCCTCCTCGTGCTCTGGACCTACTTTGTTCTGGTGCAGCAGGTTGTTGTGCACTTTTCAGCTTAGAGTTTCTTGTGTTTTAATTACTGTTTCCAAAGTGCAGTTAAGATGAAAGATAATGTATACTATAAGCACTATTTATTATTCATTACTGTGTGCTCATCACTGGATGAGCTGTTCTGTGGCTGTGATGTGTTAGTTCCCCATGCAGGGAGGATGCCTGGGGAGCTTCCTTGTTAAAGCCACTGGGTCAGATCAGCAGCTGGGGAAAATCTATGCTTCACAGAGCAAGACTCAGGTATCCTCGCTAAGGTCTGCTTCCCCTCACAGAATATGGCGTTCTTCTTCCTCCCTGGTTTCACCTCTTTCTTCATTTCATCTTTTCTCTGTTGTTTTTGTGTGTGTGTGTGTTTTGTTTTCTGTAGCATAGAAGGGATCACTGCTGTCTTTTAGCTTGACTGTGATTAGGCACCAAATTAATTGCAGCTCTTCCTGCTCTTTGCCTCTCTCTAACAGACAGCATGTGGGAGCTTTTCTTCACTGATAAATGTTGGCAGCCAATGTCATCCTTAAGGGCAATGAGACTATAGCAAACAGGTGGGTTTGCAACATAGAAATGGTTAAGCTCACATTTGCAGTTATCCTCCTTAGCACCTGGCTCTATAGCCAAGCATTCCTGACCAGAAAGCCTCTTTCTCCATTTTTTGTGAGCTTTTCCTGAATATTGGCAGTGTTTTTTTGCAGGAATATCAGACAGAAGGTATTTATGTGAGACACTTTAAAATTGGGATCATGTGAAAATTTTAAGCAATTAATTTCTCAGTTGTGTGTTGGGGAAGGAGACTTTTGAAGAGAGGCTTTAAAAATGTGGTCTAAAGGCAATTATCCAGGCCATGTTGAACCAACTATTGACTGTCATATGGCAACCTCTTTGAAACTCTGATCCTCTGTTCCATATGTGTTTCTTATAGTTTTATCTTCTTTGTGAGGCACTGTAAATTTCATCCAGGCATTTAAGTAGCGAATCTAACAAGCTTGTGTGCTGTGTTGCTCACTTGGTGTACACAGCAGCAGGTCACCTGGGGCTTTGGAATCACTTGAGGAGAAGGCTCGCCTTGTGCCAAGGGAACAAAGTACAGCCAGGATACAAGGAAATGTGATAGTTTGCACAGGGACAGTCCCAGCTGATGCTTGCTACCTGCAGTTGTCCCTTATGAAATTCCTAGTTTATCAGTTGCCTCTCCAAATTGAGTATGAGAGGCAAGCAGGAGTGCAGCTTTCAGTCGCTGCTCAGAGGACTGGCCACTGTATGCATGGGATTTGTAACCGCTAGGAGTCTGTGTTTTGAAGCAGGACTGCTCTTTGGTTACATATGGATGGCACACAGTACAGTGGATCTGACTGGGGTCGTTGTATGCTGAGGCTTCAGAAACAGCAGCTATGGTAATGTGCTTGCTGTGCAGTTAAGGGAGAGAGGGCTTCTGGCTGGGGGAGAGACCTAGATGCCATCATGCTTTGAAAGACCTTCTGGTCAGAACAAGATGGAGAATGTTTGCTGTGTAGGCCTTGCTATACTGTAAATAAATAAAGCATCTTCTGCCATCTAGTTACAGCAGGGGGTTGCTGGAAGGAAGGCACTCTGCAATACTTTGCGTTGTGCTGCCACTGTCAGTTCTTCAACTTTTTCTGCACTGACATTCTGTGCATAGGCGATGGTGAAGACTTTGTGTGTGACAATCAGGCATCTGTGCATCCTCATTCTCTCTTCTACCTGTTCAGGTGTGCCCACCTGACAAATACAGCTCAGCTTCTTAACTAAGAGGTAGCACCTAAGTCTTCAGCTTCATAGCTTTTTTCAGGGATTCTGCACAGCAGAGCCTGGTTTTCAGGGACTGTCATTGACCGAAGTGCGTCCCAGTTTTTAGATTCTGGGCAATACTTGGCTGATGTGATCCACAGAGCTAGTCAGAAATCCTTGTAGCAGCAAAACCTGTAGGCTGTGATTGTTCACGGTGCCATTGGAAGACATTCAGGTCACAGGCTGAGGTTGCTCAGACTGACAGGCAGGAAAGCTCATTAGGTACTAGCTGCTCCAGCCCCTGTGGATTGTATTCAGAGGTTGTACATCCATCTTTTCTTCAGATGACCTGTTGTTCAGACCAGGCTTGTCATAGCCCATAAACTGGACTGTCGTGATCCAGGCCTGCAATATAACAAAGTAACGGTCCCTAAGGCTGCTTGAATTTGCTCTGCTACCAAATGGTTACCCAACTGAAAAAATGTTTCTTTCTATTTTCCTTGTTGGCATTGGAGTTTCGGCCCACAGTTGCAATGCAGTGTGAGATAAGCAGAGCTGGTTTCCACAGCAGATTCCAGGATGCTGAGAAGGGGATAGGACAAGCTCTCCAGTGGCTGAGGTACCCCTGCTCTGTGTTTGCATACAGGTAACTTGTAAAACTTCTCTTGTGCTCTTGAGATAAAATTCTCAGAAACATCCAAATTTTTGCCAGGAATTTGAGCCTAAGAGTCACTAGAAATCAATGTGACTTGGGGGACTTTTAACATTATTACCTGCCTTTTGCTATCTTTTGCTGGCTGAGAGCTCCTCTCATTTATGCATTTCCTCCTGAACACGTTGCTTGTGAACATCATTGATTGTTGCTTTCTAATTGTCTCCCCAAATACAAGAGAAAAGGGGAAGTCCCTATTT
Source organism: Phaethon lepturus (assembly GCF_000687285.1). NCBI lineage: Eukaryota > Metazoa > Chordata > Aves > Phaethontiformes > Phaethontidae > Phaethon > Phaethon lepturus. The sequence continues at coordinate 5,962 of NW_010510317.1, forward strand.
GTCTGTTGTGTATCACTCATTGTTTTATACATCTCTATTACTTTGTGTACTGAAGAGGAGGTCCTGTGAGCACCAAAACCAACAAGACTGCTTATCAAGTTGTGTCTTGCCTCCTATTCCTCCTTCCTGCTTTCCCCCTCTGCTTCCCAGTGTTTTCAGATCCACCTCACACTAACCACTTGTGCCATGGCTAATTTGGAGAGACCCATATGGTGACACTGGCCTCCTAAAAAGAATAAGGGACTGAGTTTTGCCTTAGCAGGAGGGTGAGTTTGGGCCTCTTTCCTGTCCAGTGTTGAACAACAGTTCAAGAACTGCATCTTTAAGGACACTACTGCTTTGTCATATCTGCTTGAAGTTACCTGTACAGCTCAAAAGAGAGAGAAGGATAATAACTGGCAGATAGGCAGGATGGTGGCACAAACCGTGTTTCCTTAGGAAACCAAGCTGAATGGTGCTTCTTTATATATACTTTTTGTAAGGATTGGTGAGCTAAATGGATCTCTTCAGTCACTGGTTCCTAAACACATGCTGGCTCTAGCTTTCTTTCCTGCCTGAGCGAGAATGAACAGTTCTGAACTTGATGTGTAAGCTGGGGGTACACAGCGAGTGCCTGTTGTGGTGGTGTGTATCACCTGCAAGATTGCTTTCTTCTCTTGCCTTTTCTGTGCTTTTTAATTTTTGCCATGCAATGCCTGGGTATTTTCCCTGGACCATGGAGATACAGAAAAGCACATCAGGAAGTTAAATAATCTCTTCCAGTGTATGTTCCTTGGCATTTGTCATCCATGATTTTTCTCTGCTGTCAGACTGTGCTGTCACCTACGTTAAGCCCTTGTGGCTTCACTAAGGGAAGTAATCTTGACTAAGCTGCACTTCTGTGTCTCATGTGGCATGACCAGCAATCCTTGCTGTTTACCTCAGCCATATGAGTAATGTGGCTACTATAAACTCATGATAGTAAACACTTTACTCATGTTGTAAGTGCAATTTAATTATGACTGCTGCATGTTCATGGATGAAAGCTGTGTCTGCACTAGACAGAAAAAGCATGTTTTTCAGCTGCTGCAATCTCTGTGTCTAACAGTTTTTGCTAAGTACAATGCACCATGTTCATTCACCTTTTTTTCAGTAAGACTAGTTCCCAGGGGCCTGTATGAGCTGTTAGGTTTCTGCTTCCCGTAACAAATCCCTGCTTACAGTTGCCTGTAGCTTTGGCAGTCTTTAATACTTTGGGCTGATGCTTCTCTCTTCCTCACCTATTCACTGCTTTAGGTTGAATGTCCTTGGAAAATTTCAGGTCTTTCCAAGAAACAATAAATAAGGCAATACATTTTACAGTAATTTAAAAGGAGTTCATCCCATCCTATTGTTTGCCTTCTTTTCATCTTCCCGTGAAGGAAGTGATTTCCACTGCTTTCCCTCCTGGAGGAGATTCTGATGGAGCTGTTTACTGCCATATCAAAGTTTACTTTAATTTGGCACCAAATCCATGCAGAAGTCTGAATTAAATTTTTATTGAGTGCCACTGTCAGAAAATGCCAAATTGCATTTATGGAGGATATATGATTGCAGAATCCCAGAGTTAGTGGAAATTACTGGCGCAGCTCTTTCTTTGATCTAAGAAGGTTCTTGGCGGTGTAGGTAGGGATGAGGGGGACAAACAGACTAGTTTGGAATGTATGAGTGCTGCAGTTTGTGAACTGTGTGATGCAGGGGCATGTCATCTTCTCATGACCTTGTGATTCAGCATCTTACTGGATATGAGGTCAGTTTATAGTTCGACATCACTGCACTTGGCTGCATGACACTGGATAGCTCCAGTCTCACAGGATCCAGAGAAACGTGCAGCCACATGAAGGCTCCAGCATTTAAAAATGAACCTGTTAAATTTAGGTGTCAATTTTTTCCCTTTGCCTTCCACCTTTCCTAATGATTTAAAATAAAGAACAGAGCAACATTGCATCTGCTACCACTGAAATGCTTCAGTGGCATGTCACAAGCCCTTCTGGAGTGATGGCTGCTCCAGTCCCTTGAGTGAGAGCAAGGCTGTAGTCTCTGCCAACCCCTGTGAATCAGCATCTTTGAATGGGCTAAACTGTAGCTTTCACTGTTGTTATATGATTATGTTAGTGCTGGTTTTGTTCAAGTGTTGCAGTTTTGCAATTTCAAAATACTGTTCTTGCTTTAAAGACATGCCATAAGAGGATGTGGAATAAGTGGACAGGTTGCACCACATCATGTCCCTTAGCCTGTTCCTGGAGCTCCCATGCTCTAAAGGTACCAGAGAGCAGAACGCTCTCCCAGGGTTGCTGGCATGAGTGAGCTTCAAGAGTGAACTCCATGCTGCGTTAAGCTGACAATGCAGATGTGTCCAGGATGACTTTATTTCCCAGTGCCAACAACTGGCACAGTTGCACAGCTTTGCAAGGAGTCTGTTTCCATATTGTTCTGATTTGAAACCACTCCAGATGTGTTTTGTTCAGCCTTCTGGCTGTGGTTTTGGCTCTACCTTCAGTGTCTTACTCTATGTTTCCTTATTGAAGCTGATCCTAGTCCTGGTTCACTGTAAGGCTAGTGAAGTGAGTGAATCCTTGCAAAGAGATAAGGGGAGAAAGATCCCAGTGTAAAGGCTTGATGTTTCCAGAGTTATGTATGTGATTATTTATTGCTTTTCAAAGTTACTTACTTGAGGTGTGTTTGCGGAGATCATGGTCTGAACTGCTGATCTGTTAGGAGGGAAGGTGAGTTGCTGCTTTCGAAAACAACTGTGTCATGGCTGGCCACAACTGAAGCAGGGATGTGAGGAAGCCAGCGGGTGTTTTTGGAAAGGGTTGGTTTGTGCTACAGGATTCTGTGCCCCCTTGCTGGGGGGCTGCTGGCCTCCTTCCTCTCTCCGGCTTGCTATAGGAAAGGGTGCCTATTTAAACAACTTAGGCAAATAAACTGTTCTGGATTTAAAAAAAGAACCTTAAATAGAAGTATTAGCTGTGTTTGATGCTGTTTAATAGGTGTTTTATCCTGCTAAGTGTAAATCTTCATGGGTCCTGGTAGCACTTCAGCAACATTCACAAGCAGATGAGCTGCTAATTATCAGCCTGCCCAGGTTAATTGTCTCTGTTAAGAGTGTATGAAACTAGGTAGAGCTCTGAGCTAGTGCAGCTTTGCTGCCTCTGTGACTTGAGCTGATGTGGCCAAAACTAGGGTGTAGATCTCTGACTTTGGGCTGTTCTGCAAGCCCAAAGCGAGAGATCTGTTGTCCCCCTAGCACAAATGCCCAGTCTCTAGGTCTCACGAACTTGTGCGCGTTTGACTGATTTCCCCAATTTAAACGTACCTACTGTGCACTTTTGTTGAGCATGGCACCACTGTGGATGGAACTTCAAGAGGGAGAGGTTAGAAGGCAGCAGGTCAGCTATGAGACACCCGCTTACTGCACCACAGGGAATAGAAACCCCACTTCCTTCCTCCTCACTGGCGCGAGCTCTGGTGGGTCAGTACAGCTTTTCAATAGTTCTAGCCTTAAAGCTCTTCGCTATTCTTACATTTTGCCCAGTGAGTCAACAGCTTGGAAGTAAAGATGGGCAGATTTGTGACGGTGAAGGATAAGGTATATTTTGTTTTTCTTGTAGAATGCATTCTCTTTCTGGGGCTTAGGTTGCCACATGGTTTCACTTAGGTTCCCAGTGATACCCTAGAGAGAAGCTCTACTACGTACAGTGCTCAGCAGCAGCTTAATAGCATTGATTTACAAGACAAATACCATAGTTCTGTCTATGCAGACAAGTAGGCAAAGTAGCTGCTGTGAAGTTCATGTTGGTCTCCTAAAGTTCGGAATGCAAGCAATCTGGGAGAAAAAGGCAAACTGTGTGAGGCTATTTTACTAACCCTTTATTTCTCAACTTTTTCTTACAGCCCCATGGCAACCTCTATTAAGCATTCCCTAGGTGGCTGCATTTGTGATGTTAGTCAGTACCACATCTCAGTGCAGCTTGCCAAAGCTTGGTTAATAAACGGCATCACTTTGGTTCCCCTTTATCTGGTGCCTCATCCTGCTCTCTACAGGTTCCAGTTCAAGAAGTGATAATACACAGAGTTCACACACAGTGAACAACAGAAACCCCAAACAGGTTCTTCATACACAATGATTTGGTGTAAAATGAAGGAGAAGGTAAAATCAAGGGGACTGTGAAAGGAGTGATGTGATTAAAAGTATTTATCTGGGAAAAGGCCCTTACTGATGTGATGTTTTATTTTGCTTTACAGGTACTCTCCATCACTATGAACTTATTTCATAGAGGGACTGTATCCACTTGATCTGTGGACGTTAAGTCTCCCATCTGAAGACAGGTTGATTTGGTTCCTTTCTACCACTGAGGATTGTGGTTGGTGAATGTGTTTGCCCCACAACCTCCAAGTTAATGTATGCCAAGGACAGATGCGAAGCAGCTTTTTCTCTGCATTTTGACGTGGTATCTTCTTAACGCATCGCAACGCCTCGGGCCCACTGGCAGCACAGGATATGGAGGCTCTTGAAGTTGATGACATTAGCCCTGCCTTGGAAGTGACTGAAGACTTCTTCAATAGTTTTGATACTAAGCTTGAGAAGATTGTGCAGCCCTCTGAGGTGTATGGTGTACAGGAAGTCCCTGAACTGGTTGGACATGAGGTATTTGATCAGATAACAGAGAGCAAGAATCTGAGGAATGTTGCCTCCTTAGCCAAAAGTAGCCTCATCTGGGATCACTGCAAAAATGGCTTCCTGGAAACCAAAGCTCAGACAGCATTCCCTGCCAAAGACCAGCGCGTGGTGCAGAGAGGAACAGCTGCTGACAACCTTGCTTGGGCAGGGGAAGGGGAGACTGCAGGTTTTAACATCTTCAATATCTGCCAGCGGAGGAGAGACAGGCCTCACTCGGTGAATGACATTCTGGTACAGAATGAGGAAGCCTCCACCTTCAAGCCAGGGCACAACAGGTCACGCTCCGATATCACCCATGTAAACTGGGGACTAGTCTTCACGGGCACCTCCCTGCAGCAGCCACCTGTGCCTGGTCAGGACAATAACTGCACTCTGCTCTCTTACCTGGCGTTAACCAAGGGAGAGGACATCCAAGGAAACACAGGTTTGTGCTAGTGCTTTATTGTTTTTGTTGACATGAGGACTTTCCTAATTGTTTTTAATATTTATTTTAAAAGAGGAGCTGCATGTTTAAAAAAACCCAAACAAACAAAACCCCCAGAAACCAGCTGTGAGGTAGCTCTGAAGAGCATAGAAATCAGCATGGCTCTGTTGTCTTTGATATAAGTCTATCTGTTTGCCTGCCTCAGGATCAGTTTTTAAACCAATCTTGACTTCTGTTCCTTTCATGTTTTGAAAAACTCAGTGTGTTTTCCTTTCTGCTTCTATTTTGTTCAGTTTCACTCAGGAAAAAAAATTCATTTATTATGTATTTCTGATCATTTCCGTATCTGATTTTCCCAAACTAAAAAAAGTTTGGAATGCTGGAACTATTGGGAGAATGGTAAATCCAAACAAAGGCAGTTTTCATAAAAGTTAGAGTGGTCATTAAAGAGAGGGCTTACAAAGCTTTACTGTGAGGCCTGAGATCTCTGCTGTGTTTCTTTAAGAAATGCTGGCTATTCAGTCCATAAACAATTAACAAAAACTCAAGCATGCAATTTGTGCTTGTCAATATTAAGGCATCTCTGCCAGCTTTGTATGGGGTACAGGAAGTCTTGTTATCAGGTTGAGGCAGGCGTCTTCAGTAAGCCATATGAAGCGATGTTTCAGCGAGTGATACTTTTTCCTTTTCCTTTCTCAAGCACAGCACTGGAAGAGGTTGTGCTCAGGGCTTCAGAAACACTGACCCAGTGTCTCCATCTCCATGATTTATTTTGTAGATGCCAGAAGTGGACGGAGCACTTACAGAACAGAAAAGCAGCTAGCACCACAAAGATTTTATAATCTAAATGAAGGCAAAACTTAACAAAGGAATTTAAAAATCAAAGGATTGTGAAAGCATGAGTGTGTACTTATGGTAGAATGACTCCAGTTATGAATAGGTAGCCTGCTTAGGGTTAAAACAAGCCTTTTGGATTAGGTTTTCCAGATAAGTCAGCTATTCTGGAGCATAAAAAACAGGTCCCTAAGTGTTTGTGTTTGTGCATGTGTGCATATGTAAATATAAATATGTATAATATGTAGATATATATGGATGCATATGTACATACACAAACCTGTAGGTTATTGTTTTATTTTGTGACATAGTTGCTGTATCCCAAAGAATGGTGCTCTTGATTGACAAAGGCAAGTATACCTGCTGTTGTTTTTGTTTAGGGAGATCTATTGCTTCTCATAGAGTGGGGTCTCTAGTCTGTGTCCTTCCCTTGGAAGGGATGCAGAGCAAAAGCCTGGAGACAGAGCTCTCAGTTTTTGTCATTTGTATCCTGAGCATCTCATGGGTGTAACTTAACATGTAACACCTTTATATGCCCACAGAAACACCACAAAAATCTAGCCATTAAAGGTCAATACATGTCCCTGATAGTGTTCTAAGCTTAATCTTTTTGGCCCAGTTTCCCCATGCAGCTTGCAGAACAAGAAAGAGGTTCTGTTATGCTATTTATAAGAAATACCTAAGCCACTCTGTATTTAAAGACCTGTTCATGTACTTATTCAGTGAGAGTCATTTCAAACTGTCACTGGATCCCCAACCTGCAAGAAGCAAGTCACCAATCCAGCTGGTGCTGGGCAGCAGAGTCCGAGACCAAATCGGTCTCCCTTCTGTCAGTCCAGGGCTCAGGAAACTGCAAGAGTACTTTGGGGTGCACCCTAATCCATTGTACCTCTGTCTGGGGTGAAGAAAATTACATTCTCCTCTTCCTTATGCACAGATGTGAGACAGTGTGATGCAACTGTTCATTAAAGGAATCAAAATGAAAAATGAAAACAGTGATACAGGTTTTTCTTCCCCTTCTGGCAAACAAAGACATTTTATTAGGAACTGCAGCACTGGGACACCACTGCTTCTGAAGTCAGGGACTGCATCCTGCAGTCTCTGCCCCCTCCTGAGTGAGAGTCTCTGTGCTTTCAGAAGCTGGGCTGTCTGCAGTGTTGTTCTCCTTCAACCCTGGCTCCCACTTCAGCTCTTCCAGTCCATTTTGCTTAGAGATGACAGACCTCAGGAAGATGCACCAACCTTCTGTAAGCTCTAAAAAGGCCTTGCTGTATCCAGAGTCAAGTCCGTAGCAGGATTTCAAATCAGTGTCTAGAACAGGTTGATAGAAAACCTTCCATGATATAACCATGAGAGGAGGGGAAAAGACAAGAAACGTGCTCTGTGCATAGACGGATCTGACTGTGGGATTCCTTAAGCTTGGTTGTGTCCAGGACTCAGTCACCCCATTGCAGCGTGCGCTCAAGATGTGCCACTTTGGTAGTAGCAGTGGAGTTCAGTTATACTCTTCTGAGCCTACAGCAGGCTCTTATACCATTTAAATGCAGTTAATCCAATGAAGTTTTTCTCCATACAGAAAAAGTGAACAAACTGTGTTAGAATGTGATATACTCTTTATTGTTATGATTTCATGTTAAATGGTTTGTAGTTGCAAGTTATAACTGTGACAAACTCACATCTGTAAAGTAGTTTTGTGAAGAATAGCAATATTAGTGCTCTTGGGAAGAACAGAAACTGACAGATTTCCATGAAGAATACTCTTGTTTTTATACTGTCTGCCATAGTGCCAGGTGTCTTACAGCCCATCTATTCCACAATTTCTCTGTGGTACCAGGAACAAGTCCCGTTGCTGCACTCAGTGCTGTCAGAAGCGTACGTCTCTTCTAAAAGGCTTTTTACAGAAGAGACTCGGTATGGTCAAGTTCTGGAATCTCGGAGGAGAACCGAGCAAGGGAAGGAAATGGATTAGTAAGAGTGGCTGAAGAACCTCTCCCAGTACTCACCTGTAGCCCAGCAGCAGTCAGTACCTCTAAGGTGCTCAGCCCACACTTCTTTTATTGCTTTTTGCAAAAGTGAAAGGCATTTGTCAGCACCTTGCTGTGTGCCCTCCAAGAGCCTTTCTTCATGGGATGTTTGAAGGCAGGGTACCTTCTTTGAGGAAGGAGAACTTCTGTGCTCTGAAAATGCACTCTTTTAACCTGTTCTGTTCAGCTGCTGTGCAGGTTTTAGAAGATAGCCATGGTATTTCTTCCCGCTGTGTTTACAAGACAGCCTGCCATAGAGTTTGCTGCTACTGTGAGCTGAGCTGAAAAGAGAAAATCAAAAGCAAGAAAGTAGGTGTTGCAGATATGTGTACCTGGGACTTGTAATTATTCTCCACAAAAGACCAAAAAATGTATTTTAAGGTTGTCTAAAAGCTGCTGCAATGATTGAAGGGGTCATAGTGGCCGCAGCCTGTGGAGACATCCCCTTCTAGGGCTTTAATACACATTAAATGAACTCATATGAGATACTGAGAGCAACTTCAGCCACTCCTGTCAGTCCTCATTGCAGTAAAGGACTTCCCTCTGGAGCCTGCAGAGGTCTCCCAGTCCTCCGAGGCTGGCTGAGTTGCAGCGTAGATTAACTCTTCACAATTTTCTCCTCTCTCCCCTCTCTCTCTCCCCTCTCTCTCTCCCCTCTCTCTCTCCCCTCTCTCTCTCCCCTCTCTCTCCCCCCTCTCTTCTCCCCTCTCCTCTCCTCTCTCTCCCCCCTCCTTTCCTTCTCTTCGTAGTATATTTATTACTATGAGCTTATCTGTTCCTGCTGCTTGCTTTTTTGTAATACAAATAAAACGAAACTGGGTCCTTTCCATGTGCTGTGAAAGGAAAAGAAGCTGTGCCTTTTGGACCAGTATCTCCTTAGGCCTGCTGGCAAACCAGCTAGTGTGCTAGAAATGAACAGTTTGTGCTACGGAGCAGTGTGGTAAGTGGAGCTGGGGAAGATGAGGTTGTAAGCAAATTCAAGGCAGGCTTTTGTATTTCTGGGCATGTGGCCTGACAAACAAAGGGAGAATGCTGCTTCTGTAGTATCCAGTGAAAGCTTACTTAGATCACAATGTGTGAGCAGTTATCTTTGATAGTCATATGGATATTTTTATTCAAACACAGCCACTCCCCACAGTGTGGGTGCTATAGTACTTTTCCCAGGTAGCTGTTTTGTTTGCCTGCCATGCCTGTGAGCTTGGGGTGCCATGTGCCCCTCTCCAGCAAGCAGCTATGGGGGTACTCAGCCAGCCCCACTGATTTTTGGCAGTATGCTCTGTCAGGAAGCTGAGCCTACGGGGTCTTTGCAGCACTCTGGCATAGCAAAACAGACATATCGGAGAAAGGTGACTGACTTAAAACTGGCCAACAGGCCCAAATTCTACTGTGTCTCATTAAGGCCAGGATTTCACCTCGTTCCTTTGACTGACTGATTTAAAAAAATACCTCCCCCCCCTTTCCCCAGCCCCCTTCACATTTTTAATCTGGCTGGGAGCTTAGCCATCATTTGGGACACTTTGAAGGTATGATCTTATACTCGGAGTTTGTGCAGGGGATGTTTCAAGAAAGGCTTGAGCCCCTCTTCATATAGCTCTTGTACACATTATATACTTTTCTAGTGTGTTTTTGTAGAGGTAAGACATCTAAATGTATTCATGAGCAACACACCACCGATACACAGGTGATCCTTGGGTTTTGAGGAGTCGTTTTACAGTGCTGCTTTATCTTATTCTGGCAACCATGCAGACTTTATGTCAGGGTGTTTTCTTTGTTTGCCAGATATCCTCACCTTTGGCAGCAGTAGTGGTGGCTGGTACTAGCTCTGTACCTGTAATGTTGGCTCATGCAGCATCTGGTGGTACATATCAGTGTGCTGAGCAGATTTGTGGTGATGGGTCACAGAACAGCAGACAGCAGTGCTGTCAGTTGCTGCTGTTGTCATCCTGCTCAGGGAGGAGCTGCAGACAGCAAGCTGGAAAGGGGACGTGTGGCAGGTACGGGAGCTGCTGCAGCGGTGGAGGTGTCCAGAGATCCTGAGAGGTGTGAAATATTGAAGGAGTGACATGCAGCCTTCATGCTTCCTCTCCAGTGAAGGCCAGGTAAAGCCTAGCTCCTGATCAATCTACCAGGGAGCTTTCTGAAGCCTAATTGGCATTTGTGACTTTGCAAAACATCCCTGTAGCACTGTCTTTTGTCTGCGGTATGTAAAAGCTACACAGCCAGGGCAGACCAATAGACAATTATGCTCTGGGATGGCTGAACATTATAGGTTTGTGGTGCTGTGCAGAAGATAATGGTGCTGCCATCTGAGAGGCAGATGTGCGGAAACACCACTTCTGTACCTTCCCCTCTGGAGAGCAGGAAGCCTCAAACCACTTGGAAACAATTCCAGAGGTATCAAGCCAGTTGGAGAACTGATGCCCCCACTGTGGCCAATTTATTTTCAGCATAAAAGGTAGTCAAGAGAAAAGTGTCTGTACTGCAGAGATTTGGGACCTTTCAAGATTTGAGGAGGCGAAAGTGTTATTTAAAACAGAATGCAAGTTGGATGCCCTCCACTGTGAGGGTCCATAAGTGCCAGGGACTGTCTGTGCCTCTAGCAAGAGATAGCCCCTTCTCCCAGGAGATTACAGTTTAAATACACCACACATAATAGGGAGGGTGAGTAGGGACAAAGAGAGGTGAGACGTTTTGCCCAAGATCAAGTGGGTGTATAATTTGGATTACCTGCCTCCAACTCATCTGCTGGATGATACTTCCCCACTGACCCCGCTGGCTACTTCAGGGAGTGCAGCACTTGTTCCCTGCAGGCTTACTCCTGATTGCTCCCTGGGCTTGGACACCCTCCGGAGCTGGAAGGGCCACGGGGGGCTGGCAGAGAGCAGCAGTGGAGGCGGCTAGGCTGGGCAGCTGTCTGAGTGGAGGGAAATGTGACCTACTCCACTCCCTTGTCTGGGAGGCTGTGGGAGGGTGCAGAGTGATGGAGAGGGGAGTGCGGTGGGGGGCGATGGGAGGGGCTCACATATAGTGGATAAATTCACAGTGCAGGAGGATTACAGTAAACAGCACTGATGAGTTTGATTGTGAAGCTGTTCAGGTTGGGAGGGTTATTCTTTATGGAGATTTTTGCTCTGGAGTTACGACACTCCATAAAGCTAATGAACAGAGTTTTCATCTCCTGGGGCAGTGCTGATTGCTTCCAGTGATGTTGTGATGACTTTCATAACTGAATTTTCAGGTTAGTCGCTATCATTCCCTTAGTGGTGTCAGCTAACTCTTCTAATATGAACTGACCCTGTTTTCATAGCTTTGACAGTCACTTTATACCCTTTCTTCCTTCTTTTTAAAGCTGAATTGGATTGATAAAAAAATCAGCAAATCCATCTTCGTTTGGTATTCTCAATTCTTTTGCAAGTGTTGCTGTTTTATGCATCTCCTAGTTGGTAGTAGGTAACCATCTCTTTCACATCATTATACTTCTGTCTGCCAGAATTGAGTCCTGTTCTGGGTTGGTCTTGCACTTTGACTGAATCCAGCCTCCTTCCCCACTGCCCCCTTGGCACAGGCACTATGTTAGTATGTGCAGGGTGCTGGTGGTCTGCTCAGCAAACACTATACAAGTGTTTGACATGCTGCAGAGGAGCAAAAAGGATTGGATGGAGTGGCTGGGCAGCCAGGATCCTATAGACTTCAGCAGAGTTTCTCATATGTTTCTCATACAGTGCCACACCCAAAGGGAGAGACATAGAGAATAATTTGTTCAGGTTCTTTATCCATCTATTTAGGTAGTTCAGTCAGTGAGGAGCTTATTTTTGGTGAACACCTAAGCCAACCTCACTAGTAATGCATAAATCTAAAATTAAGACTTTGCAAATTCAACATTTTCAAAGCAGGTCTTGCTTTCATTAAGCCTAAGGAAGATGAAAAATAGTGAATACCCTTCTGGTGGGGATAGGTGCTGTTTCTTTATATAAATTAATGCAAACTGCTACCTAGTTACAAGACCCATTGCTGTAGTGGTCCCTTGAAAAGGAGTGGCATTGGGAAAAGAAGCCAGATTTGGCTCCAGGACAGCCATCTGCTGGAAAGTTGTGGCTAAATATCTATGCCATTATTGCAGGACCAAGTGGAGTTTTGCCTGAGATACACCTGCAGAGCCAGATGGGAAAACAGGTGGGAAGAAAAGATTGTATTTGTAAGTAGGAGGGAAGCGGTCATTGTAGATCTGAGGCACAGTTTGTCCCTGATCTAGCAAAGCCCGCCAAGCAGGTGACTAGCCCAACCCACTTTGAGAGCATTTTACGTCCCAAAGGCATCTGCTTAAGTTCTGTGGGAATCAGAGAGGAGGACTATTGATAAAGACTCTGTAAATTACACCCCTCTCTTCCAAAGCATTAGAGAATCCAGAGACGAGTGCCACCTCAAGAGACAAACCCCTCAGAGACTAGGCGTCTCTGCTCCTGCTCTTTTCCAAATTACTTGTTATTACTGTCATCAGAAATGCTTCAGTGGTGAAAAACAGGGCAAGTTTTCCTGCCATACCAACAGGGACACAAGTACAGTCAGTTGTTCTGCAGCATATAGCTCCTGGACATGCTGAGACAACATTCTGCCGTGCTGGTTGCACCAGCTGCCCCCAAGTGTGGAGAGGGGTAGTTGTGTGCTCAGTGCAGCGTGCCTAGCTGGGACAAGTGGGAAGTTCCCAAAGAAGAGGAGAGACGCTGAGAAACATATTGCCTTGTCCTCAGCTTCTGAGTCTCTTTTTATTTCCCTCTGCTTTCTTCCCCCTCTTCTCTTGAAATTATAACTCCAAATGGCTCAGGCATGGGCCATTTACTGTGATTATTTCCCTTTTTTTACTCTTCTTCAATTTACTCTCCCTGTCTCTGTAGGGAGGAAAAGAGATGCAGTTTCTGTTTGGAAGGTGGATGGAGAGATGGTAGCATTTGCTCTCTGAGTGGAAAGGTATTATCTGGCACACTGCACCTTGAGGAGATGGAGGAGCAGAGGGTTGCAAGGTGTGTGTGTATGTGCAGCATATGGATTCAACCTGTTTCTGCCAGCATCTATTGCCCTGACCTAAACAATACAAGGCATTTGAATTTTAATCAGGTTGGCTGCTGGTTCTGTCCCCGTTAGAGCGATAGCCAGCGGAGCCGATTCACGGGAGCTTGAAGGGAAGGAATGGGGCAAAGGAGGGAGAGGGGGGTGCCTCTGTGAAAGGCAGGGAGAGATAGCCTTTCTCTAACTCGACAAAAGACAAGCAGACCTGTGTGCTGATGCAGGAGGGGTGGCTGGGGGAAGGTTATGAGTTGTCTTATTATGGAGAAGCTTGAACTGTCATCTGTATTTGATGGAAGCAAGAGAGATTGCAGTTGGATCTGCAGAAGCGCTGCCTCCCTGATTGGATTAATAGAAAGGGAAGATGACTCTAGAATAGCTGCCCATTATCTGCACTACAAAGGGATTAGTGTGGGTTTCAGAGAAATTAATGGCTTTTGAGTTAGCACAGAAATACTAATGAATGTCAGGGCTAGAGATGTACAGTGAAGAAAATTGGTTCTCTTTTAGTGTGTGTGGGGGCACGTGTATCTGTCCGTTTGGGCTATGAAAGTGTGCTTTTTCTCTACCATTTTGAGTTTTAGATTAGGCTTTGAGTTTTCACGTTTAGCTGAAATACTCTGAAGTAGTTTACTTGTCTGCAAGGTGTAGTTATATCGATTTCTTTTTCACCTTTTCAGACCTAGTGCAATTTTTTAATTGTTGTTATGATTTTACTCATATATGCAGAAAATCTTTGTAGGTGAAGTGTAGAGTGCTTTGACCATGGTGTTAAATGCAGGCTGCATTCTGAGTATGTGGGTGACGTGGGAAGCTGCTGGCAAGGCAAAACCTAAGTGCATCCTTTGTGTTAGTGTGGATGGGAGGTAGCATCCTTCCCCCATTTTTTTAACCCCCATGAGGTTTGCATACTCACATTAAGTGTATCAAACAGTATACCAAACAATTAATTTTAATGTATGTTCATTAGGTTTAACTGAAACTTGTCTACTTAATTCTTATAAATCCTTAAAGTTGGTCTTCACTGAAGAGCTAGCCAAAGCTTTTATACTATTGCCATCCTACTCCTGCCTATACACGAAACTTTCACAACCAACTACAGTAATGCTGTCAGCCAAGGATGGGAGCATCTCCTTAGACTGTAGGTTACAGCCCAAGTTCTGCTCACCAGTTGGTATCAGAAGCCCCTTGGACAGAACCTCAAATACTCATAGTCCCTGGCTCTCCTTGTGCGCCCGGGAGGACAGACAGTGGTGAGAACAGCTTGGCCAGCAGTCCTGGGCATATCATTGGGGAAGCCCGATACAGATGGGGATGCAGTAATTTCTCTACAGGCTCATCTTTGTCTCTTTGTTTCCAAGCTTTGTCAAGCCCAGATGCTTCTGTTCTCTTAGCTCTGCATTGAAGACATCGTAGGTATACTCTGAGGTGATCGTGTCTAAAGCTTGTTAGAGCATGACCTGTTAACATCTGTGGTAGCTGGTTAAGCTGAGGCATTGAAAATATTTTGTGCCTCCAGCTATCTATCCTATCCCTCTTTCAAAAGTTGTCAGCCTGAGGGCAGAAACCAGGAGTGAAACAGCTCCTGTGCTGCTGTGGTTTGTAACGCTGTGTGTTAAGGTCAATTGGTGCTGATTTTGTTGTGACCTAATTGTGCCGGGCAGTGAATGAGGAGCTGTTCCCAGGTGGATACCTTGCTCCTGTGTTGAGAATAGCAGTCTCCAAGGGAGATGGACAACTGGAGGCAGAAACCTCTTCATTTGTGTCTGTTAATTCTGCCACTGGTTGTAAGTCAAGACCCATCACAGGTATCCTTACTGGGAAGGTGAAGTAGAAGTCCAATGGGAGCAAGAATTTGTTCCTCAGGGCTGGGTGTCGTGTTAAAGTTGGTGTTAGAGTATAGCAGTGAATGCCACTGAATTTATACAGGGACCAACAAAAATTGCGTAGAGCCACATGTCCAGCCCAAGGTGAGAAGACAATATTTGTCTGCGTTAATGGTAGCTGAAGTTGTGCGAATCAGATTGGAGCAAATTTTTGCACCAAAAGCTTTTTTGAAACTCAGAAATACTTTAGATAATTCCTTTTAAATTCATATCACTTTGGTGCCCAGGGTGACTCGGATGTGGCTGGTTTTCTGGGGATGAAGGAAATTGCCCTCGACTTCTCCATGGGCTGAGGTTTGTGAAGGGGTCTGCTCTGAAGCACTTGAAGTGCTGAGGCACTTGGATATATGTTTGAGCCTGGGCAGCCTCTTACTTTTCATTTTTGGTCATGCCTGCTGGTCCGGAGCCTGACTCTCATGAATCGGCAAAGCTCCTCTGTAGGGAACGGAGCTGTGCAAAACGTTTTGGTCCCGGGTTGTACTGAAATGTGGTAAGAAGCTGCTGTTGCTGGGTGCAGTTCTCTATTCCCTTGTCCTGGGTGAGTCCAGGAGCCAGGTGCATGCCCAGGTGCTGGCAGTGGGGCGGTTCCAGCTGGTTCCGGCTGGTTCCAGCCGGTTCCAGTGGCCCCACCGTGAGGCACAGCTGTGCTCATCAGCCACAGGTGGGGCCTCTCTGGCAGAGTGTGTTCCAGAAAGGGCAAAGCACTGCACTGTGTGAGGAGTAGCCCAGGATCAGAGGAGGAGAAGGTGCTGCGGGTGCCGGGGCAGGGGTTCCCCTGCAGCCCCTGGGGAGACCATGGTGAAGCAGGTATCTCCCTGCAGCCCCATGCAGGAGAAGGTAGAGATTTCCTGAAGGAACTGTGGCCATGGAGAGCTCATACAGGAGCAGGTTTATCCTGAAGGACTGCAGCACCTGGAGAGGACCTATGCTGGAGCAGAGGAAGAGGGTGAGGAGGAAGAGGAGCAGCAGAGAGGAACTGACCGTGACTCCCCATTCCCTTTCCCCCTGTGTTGCTTGGGACAGGGGGGAGGGAGAGGCGTTGTGTGTGAAAGCATGAAGTTGAGCCTGGGAAAGAGGGGGGCAGGAGGGAAGGTGGTGTTTTAATTTGTGTTTGTTTCTCACTGTCGAAATCTATTTTAATTGGCAACAGATTACTTGATAATATTGTACTCTTCTGGACTAGGTTCTGGGAGACTTGCAGTGTTTTGTTGCTCTTTCACTATTCTCCTGGATAATCTCTGGAAAATTGCTTTGTTTCTCTGTCCCTCTGTTTCCCTGCCCACTTTTTTGTAAAGTGTTTTGGTATCTCTGGGTAAAAAAGTGCTGTATTCTTGTTGGCTCAAATGTAGAGTCACTGCTTGTGTTTGATAATTATAAGCTATTGGGTGAAGGCTATTTCTGTGATCCTAACCTCCAGATATATCATGTACAGGCAGGAGAGATGTATAAGCCAGAATGACGTAGGAATTTGAAACAACTATTTCAAAAGGATTAATGGTAACATTCTCATTTTGTTTCCTCCAGAACACAAGCCAATGTTCCCAAATATTCTGAAGAAGGGATACTTAGAAATTAGAAGAGACAATGACAGCTACTGGCAAATGTGTTACGCTGAGCTCTCCCCATACAAACTGTACCTGTATTGCTTGGACAGCAGTGGCAATCAGACTCTTCCCACCGTGTATCCACTCATGCATTTTCAAAGGGTCACTGTTACTGGTTGCATTGAAACCAAGGTGGTGGATGCTGTCCTGTCAGACAACTCGCAGCTACAGCTGAAGGCGGAGTCCTCATGGGAGGCTTTGGACTGGGGACAGAAACTCTGGGAAGCGGTGCGTGCTTCTGTGCCTGCTTTCACGAGACAGCAGGAGAAACTGGAGAATGTGCCAAAGCCTGAAAATAACAGTGACCTTTCTCAAACCAATGGATTGTTAGAGAAGCCCATGGAGCTCTTCCTATCCGTGAACTTGACTGAAAACACTAAAGAGTACCACAATATTCTTAAATCAGGGACTCTTTATAGGTTAACAGTCCAGAATAACTGGAAGGCATTTACTTTTGTCTTGAACAGGTCTTATCTCATGGCATTCCAGCCGGGTAGGCTTGATGAAGATCCTCTGCTGAGCTACAATGTTGATGTGTGCCTGTCAGTCCAGACAGATACTCAGGATGGCTGTGACTCTTGCTTTCAGGTCATTTTTCCTCAAGATGTCCTCCGCCTGCGTGCAGAGACCCGTCAAAGGGCCCAGGAGTGGATGGAGTCACTGAGAGCAGCAGCCAATGCTACTAGAAGTTTAACTCAGAACCCACAGGTCACGCTTAGGAACAAACCTGGAGATCGGCCCTTTGGAAACGATCTTAGAAAGAACAAGCGCCAGTCTGTGACCACCAGCTTCCTGAGCATCCTGACCACGCTGTCTCTAGAGAGAGGGCTCACGGTTCAGAGCTTCAAGTGTGCAGGTAAGCAACCAGACTGCAGCATCTGGACCCACTCCCCTTCTGCAGGAAAAGAAAGTCACTTGGAAGAGCATGTATGTGTTTTAGCAGCACACAGCCACTCCCTGCCTCTCACTATGGCCATAGACACTTTGGTGTGTTAGCTTTTCTTTGCTCTCTGTAAAATGTGGATAAAAGCCTATGGGATATTTGGGGATTCACCTGCATTTCATGAGCAGTGGTGAAACATTAGATCCTGCATATGTAGCACACAGCACTACATGGGCCAGGGCTGCCTTACAGGGTGGCTGAGCTGTTTTCCTGCTTCAGGACACTGGAAAGGTGGTCCAGAATCAAAGGAATTTGAAAAGGATTTGAATTCTGGATATGATGCAACTTTCCGACTTCTAGCACTTTTGTTTCCTTTTATTACTATGTCTCCTCCAAGTTGTTTTTGGAGCTCTATTTCAGCTCTGGGTCTTCTGGGGAGACTCCTCAAAGCATATATGCTTGCCTGAAACACTGTCATTTTGCAACTTGTGTCCTAGCACTGAGGATCAGGCGTGAGCTTATCTGCTCGGTTCTCCTCTTGAGGCAGGGGTGGAAACGTGACCTTAAGCCTCTGCATCTAGTTGTACATCTCAGTTAATTTGACTGCTGACTCTAGTCTGAGGCAAGAGCATGATTTTATCCCATTTTGGAATGAAGTGACAATAGAGAGGACCTGTGTGAATGCAGTTCTTTGTCCTTTTACTTCAGCAAGGGCACCTTTGTGGACCAAATTTGGGAATTTGTGCCTAAATTGTACTCTGTGGTTGGCTTTAGTTACGTGTGCTTAGAAACTGTCAGCTGTATCAGAAACAGCTTTTCTGGAGGGTTTTCCTCTTGTTATGGGAGCTGTGAGAGTCCTGCCTCCTCCCCACTCTGCTCTGGGATGGGAGAGGTGTCTGATGCGGGGGTCCCCCGCTCTGGAACCACACATAGGGCTGGGTGGGTCCAGGACCTGTTGGCTGGTCTGAATCCCTTCCAGGTGAGACCTGAGCCACAGAAGTACTGGGTTCCCCTCAGAACTGGCTGTGGATGCACCTGGGTTAGTCCCTCTCTGATAGCCACCCACAGGTGGTGTTCCTGCTCAGCTCTCCACGGTGCCTGGCACCCACCTGGTAGCTGGAGCATTGTGAAGGTTGGCCTCACTGCAGTTAATGATTTCATCACAATATTTGGGCTTCAGTCTGGGTTTGGTTCTGTTCTTGGCCACAAACTCGTGTCACTTGAAGTCAATTTTTTCTGGGAGTAATTATGTGCCAAACTACTGCTGAAATGGAAGGTGCCTGGGTCCTGTGATAACTCTGATTATCTGAACACTAATGGACAGTGGTCATGTCTTACCTTTAAAGGTAGTTGTGAAAGCTGCAGGGAGACTGGGAATGGATCCCCAAGATGGATCCAGCCTAGTGTGTTACCCAGCAGACAGCCTTGTGAAACTCAAGAATGACAGCAGAATTAACAGCCTCATTTTAAGGCCATGTCCTAGACGACATTAAAACTTTATTCCTTTCTCCTCACTTCTTTTAATTCAAAGTTCAGTAGAGGAAAGTTTTGTGATTTTCTACATCCTCTGACTGAGATCCAGGGGAGTTTCAAGTGATTATTCCCAATGACTTCCCCAAAAATAGGATCAGGCCCTGGGATGGCAACAAAATGCATGTCTCCAGTGTGAAATAGGTTTTAGTCTTGCATTATGTAGTATGGGAGCAGACTTTTCTGTGGGAAAGGGTGGATTTCCTCTCCCAAACATGGGATGATTCATCTGCACTCACTCCTGTATTCCCCACAGAAGTAAGGTGCACTGACCGTGTCAGGATTGCATGGAGTCTTTTCCTGTTATATGTGAGGCATTCCCAGTGCTCATGTGGTCTCCTTTTAGTCTGCAAAACTGCAGAAACACTCTTGCGCAGAGGAATGTGGGTTGTGGAGAGTCTGTAAGATGCCGGCCACTGGGACTCCCTGTACCTGAGGATGAGGATGCACGGCACTTCCTGTAGGAGTGGGCCCTTTGCCATCTGTCTGAGGCCCTTAAAGTTGGTCTTCGAGAGTCGTCCGGAACTTGTAGCTGTTACCATGGCATAAAGAAATGAATAGTTGAAATTATAACTAGGAGAAACTGGGGAAACTTGTCTGACTCGGAAAAGTTTGTGCTGAGGAGACTTTGGAGGCACACCAGCAAGCTGAGACTCAATCCTTGTACCTTGCTCCCTGCAGGCAGTTTGTGCCGTTCCCTGGCATGGGCTGCTGTTTAACCTAAGGGGCCTGCTGTTGGTAATTACAGCTTGCAGGCATTGAGAGCGGTTTTCCCCAGGGCTGCTGGGAGGGGTAAGCTTGGAAAAGGATGAGGAGGGGGAGGAAGAAAAGTTTTGCTGTGAATTCTTCAGCCATTTAGTGCAAATTCCTGTAATTACCGTCTTTGTGTCCTGTCCCAATGGCACATAATACAGCAGAAGCCTTTCCTAATTGAGACCTTACAGGAGGTACAAATCCCTCCTTTGTTCGGCCTGACAAATTAGTGCCAGAAAGTGGCAAGGTCCGAGTGGGAATCAAAGGCAGGCAACACAAAGATGGAACTTAAGGCTACAGTAATAACCCTCTCTAGTCCCGCAGGGGTGGGAGGGAAGGAAAAGTAATGACCAATGAAAAATGAAGGGTTTTTTGTTATAAATTCCCTTGACATGACAGCACCTCAGGGCTGCTTTATTTATTTAGGAAAAGTGATTAAATAGTAATACAACAGGGCAGACCATTGTCTCTTGAGCTACCCCCTTTCCTACAGACCCCTGCTGCCTTGGCTAATTGATTGACAATGAACCTCTGATAAAGAAGGTTGTTGGGAGGACCTGATGGGGACTATTTTTTGGTGTTTTTTTTTCTTTTACTCTTTGCAGTCTTTGTGGGGTTCCCCTCCCCATTTTTTTTTTCTGTTTGAAATGCCTTCTGCATCCCTCTTTCCTTTTCTTCCTCAGTAAAAGCTTTTCAAGGGACTGCTCCCAGACAAACAGCTGACACTCACAAGCAGGTAGGGAAAGAATGTGAATGTCTGGGCCTCACTATTGCCAAGTTTATCTTGGAGTCTGACTAGCACTTTTCAACTCGTGATAGAAGCCAGGGCAGTGGTGTCAGATGTAGTTGGGGGCAGGGGGGACAAACTGTTGATACACTGGAGTCAGAAGGGCAGCTTGAAAAAAGTTTTCTTTTGCTTGATCAGCAGATACAAAAGCTTTTCTCCACATTTCTAACTCTTTGTCTTACTGCAGAGGGCAGGACATTACTTCTCATAATTTCCAAAATTAACTAATAGGCCACTGATTAGCAGTAGAAGACCGTATTTTTATAAACCCTTTTACCCTTGCTGCCATTATTTATATTTTTGGCTTGGAATAGCAATACATTTTGGAATGTGGGGTTAACTAGAAACTGCTGGCACTGGAACGGCAGCTTCCTCTGTCCTTTGCACGTTCATATAACTGCAGGCTTGATCTTGCCATGTTGCTGGAGTACAGCAATGTTCCTGTGTGAAGTGTTTTGGCCTCTGAGCAAGAGTGACATTTGCTAGTGTTGATCTGCTCAGGTGAGACTTTCGGGGCACCTACCCCTTGTCTTCAAATGGATATGAAGTAAAAGTTGTTTGCAAGTCCAAGCTGGTAAATATCAGGTTTTATGATTTGCTCTTTAAGGGGTAGGAAATGAGACATGCATCATGTTAGGATGATCTGTTGGGGGTGAGTGTATGTTGTTATTTTTTTATGTATTTATTTCACCTGGATTCAAGAGAAATCCCCAAACTGTTCATGTTCCAAATTTGGGATGAGGTGAGTTCCATCAAAACATGTGTTTGGCAAGTGCAGCATCTGGCAGATGGCAGTAGCCGGTTGCGACTACTCCAGTGGCTGTCCTATCTCCTTGTTGGGTTTTCTGCGGGTTCCTGGGAAAGGCAGGCATTTCTCCTCGAGGAACTCTCCTGGAGGTCTGTAAGGAGCAAATGTCCCCAGCTGCCCTTCACTATTGCTATTCACTTGGCAAGTGCTTTCATGTTTCCATAGATGAGGAAGACAAATGGTCTCTGCCCTTGCCTCCTGTTTTTGCATAGCTCCTGTTCTTTTGATGTCTCCCTTCCTTTTCACCTTTAATTTTTTTCTCCCTGTCCTTTATTAAGACAAACATTTTTTCAGTGAAGTCATTTATGTCTGCCAGGAACTCTTGCTACTTAGACAGCTAGTCCTAATGGATGTGGGAGTTTCTGCCTTCTGCAAAATGTGCTCTACACCCTTTTGTTTGTCTGTGTGGCTTTCCTTGCTGCTTTTCTGGGGTGCCTTCTGTCTGTTCCTCCCTCTTTCTCCATGTCTCCTCACTTGCCAAAAGGATAAATACTGCTATTAGGGCTCTACTGACTTGGTTGGCTGAGCTGAACACTAGGTGCAGAGAAGCCAACAGCCCAATGGGCTATTTCCTGAGCTTGCAGCCCTGTCAAATTGAGCAGCAGGTGGAAAGCTGTTTGCTTTGAAGGAGTCATTTTGCCTCTAGTGCTGTGATCATGTGTGTAGATGGGGACAGTCCAGTGCAACATGCCCAGCTCATGCAGCCTCTGCTCTGGTTTGAAACCAGCCCCTACTGTGGGAAAAAGTAAAGTTCTTCTCTGGCCCGCCCTCCCCCCTGCCCCCAACACACACAAAATGAAAAGGAAGTATTTTCCTAATAGCTTGCAAGACAGCAAGTGTGATTTTTAAAAAATAAAAAAAGGAAAAAAAAATAGCCAGGTGCAATGTTGACTTTGTTTAACTTCTCAAAAAGCCATATAGTTGAAACTTCCCAAATCCAGATAGCTGAAAAGCATGGGTGCTCCTTCCGTGAATTTAGCAAATACTTTGTGAACTGTCATCACACGCAGAACCCATTTGTTGCATGTCACTGAAATAAAAATACTAGGGGACAAATCTTAGCAAATTTAGCACAATACTAAAATACCAAAAGATCCTTTGGAAAGTTGTCAGTACTCTTGTCATATTTTTAGTTCCAAATAGCAATTGTTCTCACCTGTCCAGGGCTTTTAGTATTGTGCTAAGCGCTTGGTATACATTTTGTGCTTGGTTTCATTTCAGTTGATCTGTTTGTTCCAAAACTTTAGCAGCTTTTTGCCTTCCTTGTATTTGAAACTGTAAAATCCCCTGAGAATGTGTTCTGCACTGTAAAGGTTTTCTTGTTTAATTATCTTCACTTTAGACCATAGTCTTTGAGACTTGTATGTGACTTTCAGGCCCTGTTTCTATTCATTTAGAAGTAAGACTTCCACTGCTAACAGTGGTATTTCTAAACTCTTATTCTTTGTTAGCCAAAACCAGATGAGCAAAAAACCATTGTCCATGGCTAAATTAGTATTTGGAAAACACACCATGTCTAAAGAAGGCCACTGACTTGTTGGGGGGAAGGTTTCTGGACAAGGGTGACTTGAATTTGTGCAGCAGGAAGTACTTAATTTACAGTGAACCTACATGTTTCAAAACACCAGGTTGCTGGTCTACAGTGCTTTGCCATGTGACAGCTCTTGTTTGGGGAAAGATCAGAAGATACTGCATGGTATCTCTTTTACTTGCTTGAGTTGCTTAAACCTGTTATCAGTGATCAGTTATGATCACAGAAGCCATTTACTCTTCAGTGGTAAGCTGGGTGAGGTCTTCAATCCAGTTTTAAGATGGCTTGACTAGGGGAAATGGCAGTGAAAACTATTAGCTTTGTATAAGCTGGGAGACACCTTCACCTTCCTGGAATCTGATTGGCACCTTCGCAGAGTGCGATTTTCCCCTTCATAGGGTTTGGTTTGAAGTTGGCCTGCTGCTGCCCAGAAGGGCAGTTTAGCTGAGTACTTGGCCAGTTCAGTGTCTGTCCTGCACCCTGATGTGCACTTTGCTATCCTCAGCTGGTGTTTTACTGACTTCTGTGCCTCAGCCCTGCAGGTCGAACAGCTGATACAAATGTCCTGGCTGATAAATCTGTATATTCCTCCTGGCAAGTTTAAGAGAAACTTGCGCTGCCTGTCTGGGGATAGGTGACCCCATTGCCCTAATCTGCCTCTGTGAATAGCTCTGCAGGTTTCAGTATGGTTTTTTTTTTTCCATGACAAATAAAATATTTGTGCTTATTTCTTTTACTGTTATGAGCTCAGTTCTGCTGCGTGTGAGCATGTCTCTACTCTCAGCATAGGCTCTGTGTTTGTCTTTGGCTATTCCTTGTTTCTTCCTGGCTCGTGGGTGCTAGGTATTGGTTCCACTGCCCCCAAAGACCTCTTGGTTACTTGGGGGTTTTTTTGGTCCGTTTATTGTGTGAAGCCAGTCTTGATGAATATTTTGGCATAAAGTTCAAAGAAAACTGCCAAAAACAGTGATTCTAAAAGTCCAAGTCTCACCTTTGTTGGGATGGAAAAAGCTATATCAGGGCAAAAGGAAGTGTTTTCAGGTCTGAAAACTCGAACCCTCTACACCCAGCTCTTCTCTAGAGAACCCAGAGTTCCCCATGAACTGCGTTACAAGAGACAGCTTTATTTGGTGGGCTACCATCTTTTAAATCAGTCAGGACAGCTTTTGCTAATAAAGGTGTTGCCTTCATAGAAAGGGGATATCTGCACAACATTTTTTCTGCAGTTGCAGTTTATACCAGGCCACTGAACTGGTTTGGGACACAACTGTTAATTTGGTTTCCTAAGAAAACAAAGCTTATGTTATAATGCTGTTTGCCTGCAGTTTTGCCCCTGCCCCATAACATTTGAATCTACCTGACTATTTTAACAAAATTTGACAGAGGAGGAGAAGAGGTAGCAAAGGTGTGGGATTCTTAGAGGTTTCACAGAAGCCGACATCACAGGGAGCCCCTCTTAATGCTGCTCTGTGCGTTTGCTCAGCATTGGAACATCCACGTGGGTGCGCAGCCTTGAGGGACAAATACAGAAGAAAAACAGCTGCTTTAGGTACACTATCGCAAAACTAGGGCATTTGTGTGTGCTGGCAGGGGTCTGCCCCTCTTATGTCACGTGCCGAAGCAGTGTGTTATTGGCAGACCTGTTACATGTGGGTCAGACCAGGGGGAATGTAAAAGAAGTTACAGAACAAACCACAGGCCAGCTGGTGGGAAGGTTTCAGGTTCTGAGTCGGGCCTTCTGCAACATCAATAGACTCTGATACATACTTGTGCTGCGTAAATCTGAATACTGCATATACCGAAGGTATATGTGGGCGCGTATATATATGTAGTGATATGTGACCAAGGAGAAATTCAGCCAGATAGCATTGGCAAAAATTATGTAACCACGCTTACTGCACAGTTGTTCCTCATGTTAAAAGAGAGGTACAAAACCAGCTGTGTATTCAAACAGAAACAGAGCTGATTATTTCTAGATACATTAATAGCTGTTGTATCGAGTAAATGAAACTTAGCAAACAAGGTAGTCTTCAGTGTAAGTAAATGAGTGGTGCAGGTGTAAATGGTCTTCAAACTGACTGCGGAGCAGAAATGAAAACTGAGTTAAGTAGAGACTCTTTTTGCCAAATGACCTGGCCACAGCTGAGGACACTGGCAACAGCGCTTGCTCTTATCACACAAATGGCTGGCCTGCTGTTTGCTCTGGTCTCTTGTCTACCTTCTTGGTATATAAAATCAAGTATGAGTGTAATCAACTGTAGGAATGGGAATACCATTATTATGCTCAAATTATCTACTTACTCCTACCTGGCAAACTTCGAGAGCTGGCCTAGAGAGTGTGTTCGGTTCCCATCCCTGACTAAAGAGCTGGTGAATTACTGAATCCTGCCAATAAGTCATTCTGTAGGAGCGCCCAGTCTCTTCTGTCAGGCAGTGCTTCAGAGTCTCAGCAAAGCACCAGATATTGCAGAGAATAATCCTGTAAGGGCATGGGGGAAAGAATAGCAAATTAGCTTGAGGTGTATGGTATTCTTCCTCAGCGCTGCTGTTCTGGGAATGGGGAGGAAGGAATTGAAAGGGTGCATGAGGAGAATGCAAACTAGCCATGCGTTAAAGAATTCACAAACTATAACTGTGTGCGAAGCGTGTCTTTATAGTTGTTTATAATTCCCTTGGAGCAAGTTCTCCGGGAAGAACGGCATCTCAGCCCTCCTCAGCATTTGACACTAAAGGTAAAAGAATCTGTATTCTGGTGAAATTCAAGGGGGGAAATCCACACAGGTAAAAAGCTGGTTTCCAAAAGTATAGTTTTAATTGCAGCTGTTTGACACACAGCTAGTATTTTTTTCATCGTGATTTATTGATGAAATTTTATTATTGACTTAGATATGCAAAGTGCGAGCTTACACTTTGACATTTATGTTTTTTCAGTGTTACATTTGCAGGCTAACTACTATTAGTTTTATTGGGAAGGCAGAATTTAGCTATGTAACCTGCAGCATGCTTGTATGCTGTCTTCTACAAAGGATAACACAAACATGCAGAATGTTGTGTATGCACGTATATGTGCTGTCACCTGGCTTGTTTCCACCAGTGATTTTTTTTTTTTCTTGATTGCTCGTCTTCTTGGAGAGGGTCACAGCTCTTTGTATTCAGCATGAGTGATGTAAAGGGTGTTGTTTACTTCATCTACCCCTAGCAGTCTAAATATTGGATGTCTGTGCTAATCTTGTCTTCACTGATTGGAAGAAAACCTAGGTGCCTAGCGGATCATTCATCTCATCTGCCTTGGAGAGATGCTCTGCGGCAGCGTGCCTGTGAGACATCGTTAGTAAGATGGGATGGGTTGCTCTCTGCAGTGGCCTGTCTTCCAAGACCAGGCTAGAACCTGTAGCCAGCAAGCCTAGACTGGATAGGCTAAGTTAGCTGGTCTGGTTTCTGTGATACAGGAAAGACAGGACTATGCATTATATCTTCAAATGGCACTAATGAAGATGGGAAGGGCTTAGTCCTGAGCTCCAGCTAGTAGTCAAGGTTTCCATTGACTCACAACAGTTGGTCCATCCTTTGGAGTCTATTTAAAAAAAAAGTCGAGTCTGGGAGTTGGGGACTAGTGAACCCTTCCTTAATTTCTGGAGAAGCTGATCTAGATTATAATTAAAGTGGGATCTGTACCTTGCTGACATAAATAATGTGAGATTTGTATGTTGCTTAGATAATTATAACTGGACAGGGTCAAGCCCACATGGCTTCAACAGGGAAATTTTTCTGCCTTTAAACTGTTAAGGTTTTGTTGGGAAAAGGACAAAGTATAATGCAAATTCAAACCTAGGTAGGCATGAGGGAGAGCTGAACTGGGTTGTTAGCGTGTCCTCCTCATGAGTTTGTTTTTTCCCATGGTGGAGTGAATTGGAATAGATGCACAGAAACACAAGGCCAGCAACCAAAGTAAATTCTCACCTTCTCTTTCTGTTTGTGCTGAGCAGCTAGAGCAATGTTGTATGTCTGATCTAACACTCCGAAAATTTGTTGCTGTGCTCCTTCTTCTTAGTGTATTTTATGGCTTTATCAAGCTGAAAGCCTTTTGAAGTCTGTGGGTCATTTTCTTCATATTGAATGTTGTTTCTAAATGAATTAGCTCCTAAGCTAATCTGTCACAGATTTAATTATGGTACACAATCACAAGGCAGTTGGTTTTTTCTGGTACTGAGCAAGGAACTTTATTGAATAAGGAAAATGGTTGTGTACTTAATTCTAGTTTGGTCTTCCACTTTCACTGTGGAACTACTCTAGTCTTTTCTAGATTAAAGATTAAAGAAAAAAATATCTAGGTAAAAAGAATAGTTGTGTGTGTCTTCCTTGACTGTAAGAGTATGCAACACCCTGAAAGTGGCAGAAGTGGTATTTTCCATACTTTGCAGAAGAGGAATTACATTCAGGTGTCTTGGATTCTTCCTTCATACTGTCCTCACCACTACCTTAAGACAAGGAGAGAGACTTGTTATAACTTTTTAACCTCATCTTCCTGTACTTCTTTCCTCACAGTCTTAGCACTTGGAGATGAGCCTCTTGATGTTGATACTCCTGCTCTGCTCACAGATACGTTGTTGAAAGAGGTTCATCGGTGCCCAGCAGCACTTTCTTGCTGCTATTTTTTCTAACCCCTCTTTTCTTTGCTTGATTCCAAGGCTTTTTTTTATTGTATTTTCTGTGATGAAAGGTTTGGGATTATTCTTTCCCTCACTTTGCTAACAGTATACCTACAGCTACACTTCTTTCCTCTGTAGCTTGCTCTATAACATCCTTTAGGTAGGGATGATTTGGGGTAATAGTAAATATCTCAGTATTCTCCTTGCTCTAGGCTCAGGGTTTGCCAGACCTTTGTACAGATGTTATACAGATAATATTCTGTGTGAGCATTAGGAATAGGTAGGAGAAGCTTGGTGAAATTTGTGCTGCTTTTTCCCCCCATCCTCCAGAAGGTGCTTTCTCTAGCTATCGTCAAATAAGTATTTTCTCTGCAAACATGAAGTGGTCCCTTCCCCCACCCTAAACTATCTGTTGAGTTGTGTTATCGATCTCTGAAGTCGTCAGCTACATTTGACTAGCTTGCTGGGAGGTGTGCTCAAGATTTTAAAGCCAGGAGTCAGTACTGCCTTTGCTTCTGGTGAACGTGATTGCCAGTTTATGTACCTGAACGTCCAGGTGCAGGATTTCCAAAGGCATTAAGCCAGAAGCTGTTCCTTCTTCCTCTTCTTTCTGTCTCACTTTTGCTCTTTTTTTTCCCATCTTAAAAAAAACAAAGTAGCATAAGTGGTCTATGCGACAGAAATATGTTTGTCACACTACATCACTTTGAACTGCATAACATCAAAGAAAATCAGTGCTTTGATAACTTGATTTGAAAGGATTGTAGAAATAGCCATCATTATGAATCACAACAGATAGGAATGGAAAAGATGGTGATTTTCAAACAGCAAAGCTTGTAAAGTAAGGGAAAATGTAAGGTAGGTGCCAGTGCCACATTCTCATCTAAAATACCCCATCCTTACAGCTGTTATGTAGCTTTGCAGAATATGATTTTCTTTAGAATATGAAGAGGAATGAGAAATACTCTGTGGAAAAATGTGTTTCTAAGGACCAAGCAATCAAACGTGGGCTCAGAGAAGGGCTGGAATAATGGAGAAAGCAATGCATGCTCTCTGGGTAAGAACTTCTTCCACTTTCTCCTCTTTATAAAACTCTTTATCATCTTCCCCAAGATGAGTAAGTGTTGGCTAGTGGGGAATATTTGTAAAGGTTTCAATGGCATTGAGTTAGGAGACTTCAGTCTCATTCAGACACAGCTTTACCACTAGTACTTCATCTGCTGGTCCAAACACATTGAGCTAGAAAATACTACATGTCATTTAGCAATATCCGTTTCATCCAATGTGAGATGATGACTGTATGTAATGAACGATAAAGTTGGAGCCAATTGAAGTATAAAGATGGATGTTTCAGTGCTTTTTCAGTGATAGGAAATTCAGAGGCAACTAGTGAGGAGAAAGATTCAGACCATTCACTTCTTTTAGCAAGGCTGGCACAGAAGAACATGAGGTACTGAGGTGAGGTATTGCTAACACAAACATCTCTGAGGGCTTGTTCCCATTTAACTTGGGAAAGCGGAATGTTCTCTTTCACAAATTCCTTCATCTTGCTCCATGAGGAAAGGAAGTGGGCATACTTCTCTGTTTCCTTAACAGAGGAGCAAGATTTACCTCTGATATACTTTTAAAAATGTGGGCTCCATAGCAACAGTGTGATGACTACCTTCTGCAAGCATTGTCCAGGGCTACTAGTCAGATGAATGTCATGTCAGACAAACATGACTGATATTTCATGTCTTGTCAGATGTTCAAAACCTTAACCTTTATGTATGAATGCATTTTAAAAATTGGAAGAATAGTTCTATAAATACTACAGAGCGCTGATAGTGAGCTTACTACCAGGACTGCCTGCTGACTTCATCTGTAATAGCATAGTGGAGCAGGACTGCATAGAAACTCTTTTAACTTACTAGTTACGAAACTGCTTTTTTTAAAAAAGAAAAGAACAGGAAAGTTAAGATGGGAAAATGTGTGCTTTGCACTGAGGGAAATATGAAGTTGTTGGCTCCTAAGTTCTGATCCCAAGCCACAGTCATCGGTCATCTTTTTTTGTAACACACTGATGAATTGACTTTACCCTTATAAAAGGCATACCTGCATTCTTTCTGTCTGAAAAACATTGCTTTGCAAAATATTCTGCTAATATTTACCATACAATAATTATTTCTACAATGATAATAGTTTACAGTCATAATGTTTTGGTTTTCTGTTTGCTTATTAGCTAAGATGAGATCACATTTTTGCATTATATATGTTGAGTAATACCATTTGAGAGATGTGGTTATACTTGGGCTCTGACGTTTTGAATGGTAAAGGAGGAGACATTAACATAAGTATCTCTTTCATCAACTGACCTGTTTATATATTTACCTTTTTCAAGAAACTACATATCCACACTTCAAAAAAAAAAAAAAAAGGCGGTAAGAGAGAGAGGTGGAGGCAGGACAGGTCTCACACTGATTCACTTGGTAGTGTGTATTGCAGAGAATCAATGGTCAAATGGCTCTGGAGTGTGGAAGAGGAGAAAAATTAACTAATTGTGTTGGTCAGGTTATTCTAATTATTTTGATTAGAGCAGAGGGGACATGGTAGCATTAGCTGATGGGGAGAAGGAGTTCGATTTATGCCTAGAGTAGTTGAACTGCAATTTCTCCTCAAGTCAGGGTAACTTCTACTGGGGGAAAAAAGATGCCTTCAGTGGGAGAAGTTACATAATTACACTAAAAAAAAATCAGTTATACTGATAAAAACAGTCAGTCAGTTGACTTTGGCCTGAAAAACTCTGTTTAACCAATACTTTTGCCGTAAAAGTGATGTACAAGGATTCTGCTAATCAACATTACTAATCAGCTCCAGCAGAGACCGTCTGAGCATGCAGCACATGTCGACGTGGGGCTCTGGTGCTAATCATGTCTGTAGCCGTAAACGTCATATGGGGACACTAGCATTTGAAGGAAAAGCAGAAATACTGTCATGTGTGCTGTGTCAAAGAGGTGTTAATAACAACCACAGACATCTCATTATATCTTATCCAAACACTTTTAGCCTCGCTTCCTGAGCAGGTTGTTTAATGTGACTGTGCTGTCAGTCTTCAACCCTCCACTCTAATGTTATTTGAACCGGTTGGCTCATTTTAGCCACAGTTGAGAGAAAAACAGAGGTGTCTAATGCACTGAGTTTCTGTGTGTTTTGTGAAAACAGGTGGTCAGGTGAAGGAGAGCTCTGCATTAGTTCTTTCCAACTAAAGCAGCAGCTTTTGACTACATTGTTTTACCATAGAGATTCCACACCAGAGGGCATGGGAAGTGGCAAGGGATCCAGCTGTGAAAAAATTATCAGGCAGACCTCAGACCTTGTAAGACACAGGGTAATTCAAACATAAGGAAAAAAAAACCTGCAGGAAACTGAGCTCTGTCTCACTACTGCTAGTCATGAACTACTTGTTCTCAGTGTGACTACTGTTCACAGTTGTTATTCATGGTCTGACAGGTAGGATTCAGCCACAGTCTTGGCCGTGCTAATTCTGTGGCTGAATCCTACCTGCCAAGTTGGCATCCCTTCTGGCTGGCAGCAGGAGCTGGCTTGCGCTCCTCCAGGCAGCCAGTGCTGGCCCATTCTGTTTTTGGGAAAATGGGAGCTCTGTGGAGCGAGCGCACAGAATTTCTGTGGTCTGAGGTTTTCTGTCTAGGCTTCAGGTCATGGTTTTCAGATGGCCATGGCTTTTAAATGCTCAGTGTCTCAAAGTTGGTCTTCTACCCTTGTTGCTTGAGAATTGCTAAGTATCCTTGACTGTGTGTGCTCTGAACTCTGTCGTAGATGCCCAAGTTAGTGTATGCTTCTTCAGCGCTAGTCCAAGAATACTGATATTTATTCTTCTATTTTTAGGGAATGAGAAATGGCTCATGGACAAAATAAATGAAGTTTAAAAAGGGTCTCAGATAGGGAAATAAGTACTTTTCTTACTGCATCCGGAGTGTGTATCTCTGGCATGGTGTACAAACCCAGACTTTTCCTCTCTCTTCTCCAGGCTGTCAACGCTCCATAGGCTTGTCCAATGGGAAAGCCAAGGTGTGCAGCTACAGTGGATGGTATTACTGCAGCACCTGCCACGTGGATGACAGCTTCCTCATCCCTGCACGGCTGGTTCATAACTGGGACACTTCCAAGTACAAGGTAATCTCCCTGCAGGTTGCCTACTAGCAAGTGAACCAAATTGCTGTTTAGATAGAAACACAGACATTGCAACAGGTTGAAAGCTACAGGCATTGACTGCTAATACTGTTGTCTTTGTCCCTCTTGCCAGATTGAACCATGCTCTCACAATAACACAGATGTTTTCATCACAATTTCCTTAGCCAGGCCTAAGGTGTTCTGCCACAGGAGCAGCTGTGCTTCTCTTTCTTGGTGGCATCTTTTCCATCATTGCTTATCTGGTTGTTCAAGAGACAGGGAGGGACAGAACACTGAAACTTCTTTTTTAGCCATAGTCTTTGCAGTTACTGGGCTCTTGAGGAGGACCTGTTTCATGGGCACTAGAGACAATGGATTGGCACTGCTTGGTGATGGATGCTAAAATTGTGGAAATGCCCACAGGAAACTGGCAGACCCAAACATAGCGTTTGCAAGACCCAGTATGTCCTGTCTCTTGGCACAAACATTTTGAGGACACTAGAAGGACATTGCTTATAGCACTTGTTTGGACCAAGGCAGCTGAAAGTAACACAACGAGAAAATTCTACGGTTGTTCACTTGCCACCCAAGCAGCTTTTTTAAGACTTCAGTAATCTGCTATTTGCTGCTGTCTTGGTGGCCAGTTGCTAGATCAGGGAAACTGATTATATGCCTCAAAGCATTATGCCAGCAAACACAGTAGCAGTTTTGTTTTGCCATCTCGAGGAGCATATGCTGAAACTATAGCAAACTCGTAAGGAATCCAGACCATGCTAGAGCTTCAGACCTAGCAGCCACTGTTAGGAGAAGCTGTTTGATGTTTTGTGTCTGCAAATATTATTATTGTGGTCTATTTGAAAACAAAAAAAAATAACCAGTAAATGGCCTATTAGAGGAAAAGCAGCTCGCTTGAAGAAGAAAATTTGTCAGACGGGGAGATTATTAAAAGGTAGCCAGAGCCTGCGATCAGGAAAATGATAGTCTTGCGCCATGAAATGCAAGTTTGTGCAGAGTTACAAAGCTCCTACGTGTGGGTACAAAAGCCCCTCCCTTTCCTAGAAGCTAGGAATAAATATTTAAGAGTTTGTTCTTTGGATGCTTTTACGAAGGACTAAACTTGATAGCTCACGGTAGTATAGGTAGCCCTGATATGGGGCAAGTAGATGCTAAGGCAAAGACCTCATATCAAACCGTCAGTAATACTACCAAGAAAATAAATTGTTCTGTTTTCTAAACCTGCAGGCTAAAAACTATGTTCTGTGCTCTGTTTCCTGTGGTCTTGGTACAGGCAGCCGAAGCACAAAAGGAAATGGAACTTTTAATCTTAAGCATTCATTGGAAACTTAATCTACGGTGATCTAAGTATAATAGCGAGAAGTTACCAATTTGCACTTTTTGGAGACAGGCAGAATAGCTACGAGGTGTCTTGGGAGCACAAGCAAGTTCTGTGTAGATGCTTTACCAGTCTCTGTGACAAAGTGCTTGGAGAGGTGGATTTAAGAAAGGAACACCATCCCTTAGGTACGAAAACGTTACAACATCCCCAACTATCAGAGCAGAAACTTCCCTAGGGAAGGTGAAGAGGACATCATGTGCCACAGTGGCAGTGTGACAACTGAGCTGAGATCGCTGGGTGTATCTCCTCAACTCCGTCCCATCCATGTATACCATTAAAATAACACGTATTGTGAAATCTTTGGGGTTTTCCTCTTTCTGTTAAATTCTGCATACATGTGCTTTTATTTCTGTCCCTGCTGTACCTTCATGGGAACTAAGTAGTACTTTTCTGAGGTAGAGCACATATTGCCTGCACTTTTACATCTGCATCTCCTTTCTCCAGTCACAGATAAGGTCTAATGTTTATTTCTTCTGTATGGTCTAAAAGGCAACTTAGCGCTGGCTGCTGCACTTTATAGTTACAATGAAACTGCATGATTCTTTAGTAGTCCATTGATTAAATGTGCTGATTTGGCAAAGACAGATATCTTGTCCTAGTTCCTTGAGGTGACCTTGGTAGTGATAATTTTCTTTGGACTCATTTTAAAGGAAGATGACTTAATTTGTCAGCATTTCACCTCCCATAATTGGCCAGTGCGCCCACACAAAGCTGTGCAGCAACATCCCAAAATGAAGCTAAACAACAGAGCTTTTCCTAAATGCACAGCCCTGCCCCCCATGGGTAGTGCAGCAAGGCCTGAAAGTGGAGTTGCTGCAGTGGGTGACTTGCTCCTTGCCAGACTCGTAGCATACCCCGGACAGGAAGTAAGCACATACCACGTTTGATCGACAGAACTGAAACAGGGCTTCAGTCCTCAGAAGCTTCTTCACATGGTCTGAAACGTGTCTGTCAGTCCAGTAAAAGGAAGGAAAGTGAATGAAGAGTTTGAAAACCTGCACTCCTTCCCACTGCACCTTTCCCCTGCTTCTGCAGGGGTTTCTGGGGTCTGTCTTATCAGTCTCTGGCAGAGCAAGCACCAAGAGTTACTCTAGGACATGAGCTTTTATGATGATACAATGTAATTGCACATGTTTCTCTTTTATGTTTCATGAACCCTTAAACACCAGAACAGCAGCTGTAAACTGTTGCATCAATGAAGTAAGTTTTGCAAATGGAGAGGTCCTTGTCTGCTTTTGGCAAGGCAGGTCATGAAGAAACAGGAGAGGTAGAAATCTGTAGAGTTGTGTCTTCCCATAACCAGGATCTTGAAAATCAACAATGCACTTGACACCTGAAAGCATATGTGTAGGAAAAGAAAAAGCCCCTTGACTGAAATAAAAGTTCTTTGAAAGAACTTGGCAGTTAGGCATGTTTCTTCTGTCATAACCAAAGCAGCAGTTCAGTCCCCAGGTTTACTTTTTTCCCCCCCCATCTCCCCACTGTTTTTATATTTGTGTTTTTCATGGGTTTGTGTGAAGGGAAAAGAGGCAATCTTGTGAACATCCTTTCTTCCTTTTACTTAGACCCACTGTTTTCCCTGTTTGCATGCAAAAACCAGTAAGTATTGCAGTTTGGTTCAGGTGGCTTGCAGCCTGCACAAAATGCCAGACAAACACAATAGGAAATTAACTCCCAGTGCCAGAAGGCTTCAAGGGAGGCTAAGTTCTGGTAGACTGGATTCTGAACTGTAGGTTTGCAGCCTTTAGAAAATAAAGGTCTGGAGATGTTAGCATCCATCCTTGTCTGACATTTAAAGCTAAAATCCTGTTGCACTTAGCACCTTCTCACTCCATCTGGCTTATTAAATAGGATTATCTAGTCTTCCCAGTAAAATTGGGGGACTGT
Source organism: Phaethon lepturus (assembly GCF_000687285.1). Lineage (NCBI taxonomy): Eukaryota > Metazoa > Chordata > Aves > Phaethontiformes > Phaethontidae > Phaethon > Phaethon lepturus. The sequence continues at coordinate 40,891 of NW_010510317.1, forward strand.
GAGTGTGCTAGTACGTGTACTAGGGTATCTGCTGGCAGCAAGCTGAATTGTTATGACTCCTGACCCTTCCCACTATGAGACTGCATTTCAGTTACTGTAACTTTGTAATTCCTGTAATAATTCCTGTAACTTTGCTGTGGTTGGCAATGTGAGTTAATGTTTTAAATGACCTGTGTGCCTGTGTCAGGCATGCAGAGTGAACCGACACCTACTTGTCAGCAGTGATGCTGGGCAAAGCTCCTTTTCCTGCAGTCAGCACTCCACAGGTACACTGCATTGGCAAGGAGAGAGGAAGGTTTCCTTTGCTCCTCTCTCCTCAAAGGCTGCATTCAGACTATGCAGCACCAGAGCCACACAGTAATACTTTGTCATCATAGTGCACACACAGTGCAGAGTCATTTAGGTTACCTCAATTCTGGCATTTTTTTGTTTCTGTACTCATAGCACTGCGGCCTCAGGAGGGTTGCGCCATACAGGGTACAAGCGTGCAGTCGTGGGTGTGGTACTTGGACATTAATTGCCCTCTGGTCCCTGAGGCAGCAGGGCAGGTGGATGAGGAGCCCATCGCTTCAGCAGGGCTTTAAAGCAAGGAAGTAAGACTACAAAGAGCACTGGGCACCAGGTCCTCCTGGTGGGAGGTGTAGGTCACTGTACCAAGCATTCATATGCCTCCTAGGGAATCACTGAATATGTGGCTTAATTTGTCCATCGGTGGAGGAGGAATAATATTTACTATAGATACAGCAGTTGTCAGGGGATTGCTGAGATACTACAGACAAATAGTTTAAAGTTTGTAAAAGCAGGTTGTTTAACTGCAGTCTCTTTTGTGCACTGCAGTTAGCATGTCTAATAAAACATCAACATTGCTACTGTTAGAAAACTTGACATATTTGGGGTTTGTAGAGTTTGGTTTACAAAATCAAATGCCTGTGTTGCTCCTTACATAGCATGTTACCTCTGCTTCCATTCAGACAGCACAATTCCTTGTACGTGCATTATTTAAAAAAAAAAACAAACCAGAGTGGGGTGTTTAATACAAATAGGTGAGATATTTAATACAGCTTCAGGGCCTGGGAAGCCTTTGCAATTATAGTTTGCTGTATTTAAAATTACACGCTGTATTATCTGTGTAGTTATTTTTGGGAAGGCTGGCCTCGGTATTATTTCTTACATTTTTATTATGCATTGTGAAAAGATTACATTTGCGGCTAGCTAGTGGCTCCTGTAGCTAGTAACTTGTGCTGGTTTTGGAAGTGGTGCTCTTTATAAGGGTGTATATTGCTTCGCCCTACTTCCTACCTTACAGCACCAGAAGGGAAGTAACATCCTAAACCTCAAGAGGCGATGGTGTGCCCTTTCTCCTTTTGTTAGCTTAATTCATCCCACCCTCGACTCAGTGTAAACACTGATTTAAAGGTCCAGGAGGACTAACTGAATTGTGGAATGAATAGTATTTCTGTAGCATTTCAAGTGATTTGCAGCTCATTTCAGATAATCCCATGTTCTCTTTTCCAGCTGTGATAAAATGCAGAAATAAGGAATGAGAGGGAGAGGGAGTTTCCTCAGAAACAGGAGTATCTTTTCTAGTGGGAACAAAAATCCCATTAATTTATCAAGATTACAGTAGCTCTTTGCAGGTGGAGATAGAACAGAGCAGTATCATGAAAAAGGCAGAAGAAAAATTTCTTGCAGATGAAACACTGGGAGTAATACCAGTAAAATTCAGCTTTATTTATCTGTATTTAAAAAAAAACACAACAACTTGATAATGTGCTTCTGATTATTTTATTTTTACATAATTTTAACCATACTGGCTGAACATGAAGCAAAAGGGAGTGGTACTTTACACTGGAGTTCTATACCCTGGGATAGTACAATGTGATTGGCTTTGCAGCGTGGGTGTGTTTCTTTTTCTGATGTTGTGCTTTTTGCACTTACCTAGTCACTTTCTTCTTGCCAAAAAGAAAATGGCAAACAAACAGAGAAATATTAACAGGGAACAAACTTGGTAATCAGTTTTTAGACTTGAAAAACATCTAGTAAGCTATGTTACCCTGCAGTGAAAACCTGTGTGGCTAGAACTATCGCTGTACTTCAGGTAAGTAAGCAATTATCTCATACACTCAACTTTGATGGACTTGATGAAGTTTGACTTGGCTATAAGCAGAGACAGTTGGATCTTCCTCAGCTCTGTCTTCATCTGTAATTGGTAATAGAGTAAGTTTTCAGATGCAGAGAATAGCTGACATATCACAGAGGGGAAGATCTGCTTAAAAAGAGTTGGGAGGAAAGCCTAGCTAAACTGGTTGCTTTATTTTTCAGGTATCAAAGCAAGCCAAAGAGTTCCTGGAATATGTTTATGAGGAACCATTGATTGATATCCAGCAGGAAAATCCCATGTTGTACAAGCATGTTGAACCTCTGGCAACTGTTGTCCGCCTCAGACAGCAGCTAAAATCTCTCCGAGCCTATTTATTCAGCTGCAGAGCAGCAGTGGCTGAAGATCTGCGTAGAAGGTAAGAAGCACAGACAACATACAGCACAAGGATGTAGCTTCCTTGTTATGTTGCTTTTCTCCTTTTTTTTTTTTTTTTCCCCCTCACAATCTAGTCCTGAAGATGTTACCCATTTAGAAAGACGTTGTGCTTGTTTCTGACTTCCCTGAGCATCTGGGTTATCTACTGCCAGAGAAAATGGTTTTATAGGGTCTGAGTATCTAAAGTTGTTATTGACAACTATTAGCCCAGGGGTGGCACACTGTGGTGAGCATCTTCTACTCCTCCTCAGGCTTCCTGGCTCTGTGTGAGTATTTTCAGTCAGGTGTGATACCTCATGCTCCCTGCCATGTGGTAGCCACTACTGGGACATTTGAAACACCTCACAGTATGGCAAAGCATGAGAGGCCACAGTCAACCACCTGTCCAGCGCTTCTGCCCTCTTCTGTGATATGATCTCGCAGAAAGGCAGAGGCCAGATATAGTCCCCTGGTACATGAACCAGCATATAATTTATATGACACCAGAGCAGTTGTGTTGTTGCTCAGCCACTATCTTTTACATCCATGACATGGGTGTGCTGAGTATTTTGTTTATTGGAAGACACATGGTCACAACACAGCAGAAAGTGTTTCATATTGCGTTTTCTGTGGTAGAAACAGTAGTTTTATAAAAAGTGAACTTCATTTTAGAAGTGCTGTATCTTAGTTCATTCAGCTGCTGCTGCATTTTTCTAACAAGCTAAAAAGAACAATCTTCTTAAAACCATCAAGTCACAGGTGTGACCTTAAAAAAGCCAAGTTACTTTTGTCGTGGATCTCCAAAAGAGATGGGAGGATGTCTCTGCCCATGCCATACTGTGAGATGAGTAGCTCCAAGCACATGCAGCTGACCTGATGGTAAATGCGTCGGTAAGCATTTGTATACCCCAAGTTTGTAAGACAAGACTGCAAATAGGAAAGCCACTGCTTTGGAATTACAAGCTGCCAAAGGGCAAGAAAGCAGATGACATCAGGAACTGATGCTCATGTATTTTGAGCATGGTGTTTTACGGATGGGGGACCTGAATTCTCTGGGAGGTAGAAGAGGCTCTACTAGCGTCTTTATCCCAGGTAAAGAGTGAGGCGATCTGCTATTTGGTATGTCATCTGTGTCATTGCTTTGATGAACTACCTAGAACAACTAAGAGAAGGTTATCACAACAGGTTTATGGAGAGCACTACTGAGTTCTTGTGTCAGACCCACTGTGTGTTAATACATGTTTGTGTCTTACTGCTCAGTTCCTGTTACTTGATAGGGCAGCTTACAGCATTTTAAAAATTAGGGTGATTTTTCTTTTATTCTAGAGGATGATACTATCTTGCAGAGCTGTTTTGCTATTCAGCTATAACAACTTTCCTATGCCATCTTCTTCAACTGCAATAAAATTGAAAGGAGAATAAGATTTGTAAAGGCTGCCATTCAGAAAAAGTGGCAGAAAAGAGATTATGCTTTCTGATTAATGCCTGAAGAATGCCCTGATTAAAATAGACAGGAGTACATGAGACTGAATGGACTTGGGGAAGAGAGATCAAAGGAGGCCTAAGCAGAGAAATCAATGGACCAGAGACAAAGGGATGAGGGAAAGCCAGGAGAAGGAGGAGAATCAAAAAGGGGAGGGATCTCAGGAAATTAAGATTTAATGAAGAAACCAGGACACAGAGGGAGCCCAAAACCCTACCTCCAGAGAGGAGAGATGACAAGTGCTGAGGAAATGGAGAGAAGAGAGTATGGACAAAAATTAGCACAGAATGGTCTTTCCTTGGAATGGGGAGGAGAGAGAAAAAACTCCCTGTATCAAAATGGAACACCCAGAATGGCCGAAGAGGAAACTAGCAAATACTCCAAATGCTCCCTCTTCTTATCTCTAAGGGTTCTTTCACACAGTCTCAAATTAAAGCACTCTGTGGTGGGGAGGAGGACTGCAGCCCAAGAAGCGTTTGCTTTTCTACTAGGGAAGCATGTCCAATTTGGTAGGACTTGTTGAAAGTGCTGTAAAAGCCACTGAAGGAATGTACAAAGCACACCTTAGAGTTCAGCTCCTTCTTGGTCTGTGAAGTCTCTGTTGGTGTGGGTTTGGTGCTTAGCTGGTCCTTCAGATCTCCCCTAAGAGGTTTGCAGAGATGGAAAGGAAGAAAAGTTCTTTTCCCAGAAGGAGTTATTTCTTGCTCAAAACTCGCCCCAATGGCTTTGCTCTCTACACGTAGTATCACAGTGTGCAGACATTCACTATCAACATAATGGCTTTATGGAGCACAGCTGAAAAATAAACGAAGAAAATATGTGATTTAAATTTCCGTTTGGCTCATCATATGGGCAAGTTGCAAGAAAAGGAGGAGTTTAAACAATATGGTGAGACAACATTCCTAAGTTTGATACTGTTTTCTAGTTAGAAATGAAAGGCTGTGGGAGAGAATCCAGTTATATGTTCTGCTCTAAAAACATTCTTCTTCTGCTTGGTCTTCACCTTAGTATGTGAATGACTATTAATCACAAGAAAGTGAACACAGCATCTTGAAGACCTGTCAGACCCATATAAACAGACTGAAACAAACTGTTACTATTGCTGTCTAGGGAGAACTTAAAACAGACTGATTAATTGTATTGGCACCTTGCTGCCTTTGGGACACTGATAGAACCTGCCTTATTAGGCAAAAGCAGATCACGCTGAGGTTTCTTTTATTAATACTATTTGCATTATCATCTTCTTTAAATTTATACCTTGCTCTTGAACCCAGATCGCAAAATGAAGATGGCAATGAAGTTGGAAACTCTTGGTGTCCTCTGGGAAGACAAAACAGTTTACAGTGCTTACAAGTCACTTTTTCTGAAGAATTCCAGATGGCTATAAACCAGGTTAGCTCAGGATCCAGTTGGCTTAAGTGTGGAAATGTTATTTATAATGCTTGGTGTGCATAGATAGGCACTTTGGGAACTTTGAAACTTGGCATCTAGCAGAGAACTCAGGGCTGAACCACATTGTGAACTTTGAAGAAGCAAGTGAGTAAGTAGAAAGAAAGGAAGAAAAAAAGGAAGAAAGGAAAAGAAGCAGAAGAAGTCCTAAAAGTATCTAGAAGGCTCACAATAAAAGTGGTCTTCATCAGTTATAATGATTTGTTCTCACCTATTGCTCCACTGGATTCTAAACTCTTTATTTTTTTCCCTTGCAAATATAAAAAGGAACTCAGACTTGGCTGGGAGGAGAAATAAGGCCCTCCACCAGTGCATATCAGCAGCATTCCTCTGAGATTAGCCAGCTGAGACTCTGAGCCTGTTGCTGAGCTCCCTGTTTTACAAGGGACATTGGTATGCCTACTTTGCTGTGGCTGTCACCTTGGTATTGCAACAGACATAATTTGCCTCAACTGTCTTTACTCAACAAGTTCTCGCTTGTTTTGGTTGCTTTGCTTGTGTGGATGCTGTTCAGGCAGAAACATACAAGGCTGAAACCTAGAGCCAACATAGAATTAGTACAAGTGTAGCTGTACAGATCTCACCACTACCTGCAGATTGTGGGATGATGAATGAATGGCACAGGCAAACAAGATGGCGTCAATAAAATCGATAGCTAGGAAAGAGCAAGAATCTCCAAGGCCATTAAGTTATTCTGTGAAGCTGTGCTGAATGATGCAAATTTTGTTCTGGTTTTGCTTTGTTGCTTTTATCTCTAGACATAAGACACACTAACAGTGTCTGTATGCCACAGCCTCTTTTCCTCTGTTCTTATCATGGTTGAAGGCTCTTCAGGTCAAGGAACTGTCAGAATGATTTTTTGGTAAGTCTTCAGGCACCTCCATGTCTACAGTAGGGTAGGCTAACCCAGGTTAACCTTGGAGCTGTCTCTGGACTCTCTGCTCTCAGCTATACACTTAAACTTACAGTTCAGGTGTTGCTAGCCCAGATATTTTAGACAGATGGCAGTGACACAAGTGTTCTGCAGCACATTCCCCTATACGTTAGTGTTCGTTGCAGTGCCCTCGCTCTGTAAGTAAATCTGAGTGGTGGTGAGGAACTATATGGAAAAATTTCCCTCTTGTTACTCATTTCTGTCTGATACCATTTGTCTGTCAGCTCTAGAACAGCAATACATCAGTTTTACCCTAGCACAACTCCAGTGCTGCATACGTTACTTAGCATCTGACAGGAAGACCAAATTAGAGCTTGCTGTTGCAGCAGGAGGTTAAAGGTACACCTCCAGTGCCACAGATGTGTGGTCTTGGCTGAGCCTGCTGGTCTGTCAGCACAATGCGAAACAAGCCCAAATTCAGTTATGCTGAACAATAGAGTCCTGTCACTTCCTACAGTGAGGCCTTAGACATATCACTTCTGACACAGGAGTAGATTACTTTCAAAATATTTGTGTGGCAATTGGGGAACCTGTCTAAACACATCACAAGAATCCTGATTGATCTTTTGCCATCACTATACCACCAAATACCTCACGTATGAGAAGCTGGGGTTATGTTATCTTTCAGACCAAGGACAACAGAAGGTCATTAAGTCATGTCCAGACTGTCAAAGGAGACTGTTTCCTCCATTTTCTTTGCAATGGGTAGGCCATTTGGAGAGTGGAAAATCCCAAAGCAGGAGAACAAAGACACACCTTGTGAAAGTGGTAGACTGTAAAAAGAAAGTTTGAGCAGGAAAGGAACAGAAGTATGTGGTTCATAGCACTTAGGGCTCTGAGTTAACGGCAAGACCAAGAGAAGAAGAAAATTTGTTGCATGGGTGATAGGAAAGAGCGTAAGAGAGAAACTCATTCAGAGAGGATATCTGGATATCCTGAGAGGATCCAGCATTAAGACCGAACACCACCCCAAAATGAGGAAAGGTGAGCAAATAAATGCAGAGAAGTATGCATGAGCCATTTGTTGTTTTCTGTAGATTCTGCATGCACATAGTCATTGGAGTAGCTGAAATAAAGCATGCCTGTTGAAGGGCCTCTTGCAAACAGATCACCTCTTTGCATCAGTTTGTGTGTCTTTTTGAAGAAATAACTGTGCATGCAGGATCCTTGCAAGTTAACATCTTAAAAAGCATTTGGATAAAACTGTAGGGGATAGAGTTAAGGTGGACTTCAAGGTTTTGTTTCAACTAGGGGTAACAAATGGAGCTGGAACAACAAGATGTGTGCCAGAGCAGCCAGGGTGGCGGCAGTGCTGCTTTTTGTTCAAGTCAAGGGAGTGTTAAGAGCACAAGTCAGTGCTCAACCATGGTAAGCATCCAACTGAGGAGCATGCCAGGGTATATATGATAAATTTTCCAGAGGCAGGTGGGTCTTTCAGTTCATGTTAGCATTTTCTGGTCTAGGGGCACACCTGCATCTCCTTATCACAGAATCACTAGGTTGGAAAGG
>NW_010510318.1:0-210 GCF_000687285.1 Phaethon lepturus
TACACAATATACGTGACTTTTCCTCGCCTCTTTCGCTGTTAGAAGCAAAGGGCACGTCGGGGCCCATGGTGCACCCAACGTTCAGGGAAGAAATGGGTGGGCAAACCCAGGCTGGGAGGAAGAACCAGGATCAAACTGCATTACAGCCTCGCTGCTTCGGGAGGCAGCTGGAGAAGAGCTTTCTGTGGTTACAGCTCAACCCGTTTCCAC
>NW_010510319.1:0-2483 GCF_000687285.1 Phaethon lepturus
AGATTTTGGGAATGGAACAGCCCATCCCATCAGGAACATGACGCAGGTCACAGCAAGCCACCGGCTCTTGCAATGCAGAGCCTCAGCACCAGCTGTGGACCATGTAGCTGGCAATGTGTACTGAAATAAATCAATTTTATCCCAGAGCGGCTGCTGAGAGGCCGTTCCCCAGACTGTCTCTCCCACTGTCTAGGGTCTTAGCTCTGCTGAGGCCAGAAGTCTTAAAGCCAGGGCTTTAGTAAAGCTCCTGCCCTGCTAGAGGAGGCAGCATGCGCTGACTTTATTGGCAAGGGTGCCCTGTACCACAAGGCATCTGTAGAATAATGAGGCCACCACTATTTATTCCTATCATGCCACAGTTTGCCTAGGAGATGCAACTTTCCCATCGCATTACACTGATCCCAACAGTGGAATGGATCTTCCTTTGGAATAAGTCAGAGCGTGTCTTCAGTTGATATCACTGCAGAACGGCAGCCTTGCTGGAGACTTGTGCAAACCATCACTGCCCATGACACTGTTGTATGTTTTCTCCTCGTTTTTCAGTCTGACGGTCCCTTAGGGATGCTCTCCAGGCAGCTCCTGTCAGTAGTGCCCAGGGCTGCTATAGTACCTGCTCCAAAATGTCTCACCAAGCGGTGGGAGCAGGCTGTAATGCAAATGCTAGCAGGCGGTACTGAAATGTCCTCTGGGCTTTGGTTTTTCCCAGAGTCTTCAGTGTTTCTTTATATACGGGAGCTGTAGAGATCAGTACATCGAGATCCTCACTGCGCTCTGAGGAGGCGACTGCTTTCTCGTTTTTCAGTAGAAATTAAGCCAGCTGAGCCTCGTGCAAGGCTGGGCTGGGGGCTGAAATCACAGCAGGTCAGACAACACCGTTCTCGCCAGTGCTGAAGGGCTTCAGCTCTGCTGGACATTGTGCTGTGCAAGCAAGGAGCTTTCTCTGTCTTTCACTGTATTGCAGAAGAAAGAGAACAAGGTTTGTGAAACTTAAGAGCTGACCCTTTTTCCAAATGCAGCTTTCCCTTTTAGAACTTTAAGGGCAATAATGCAGTCCCCAAAGGTGTCGATGGGGACCATTCACGTTTTAACTAACATTTGGTGGAGATAAATTCACATTTTTCAAGACTACTGTTGGTGCAGCTGCTCTCAGTTATTACCTTCTCAGTGGTGTAGAGGTTAAGTGTACATTAACAACCACTTTACTTTCGCACTCGCTCCAGAGGCTCACCTCTGTAGGAGTTTTTAGAAGTGACTTTTCTGCAATGTGACCTTTTGAGCAGTGAAATTACAGAAGCAGCAGACCTCTCATTGGACTCACTTTTAAGACTTACTCTTTCTACTTGTAAAATAATCCAAATAAGTCTTCACTTACTGTCTCGAAATATATAGTTGCAAGGAGCCCTCCCGATTCCCTGTGGATTGTGTGCTGTCAACCTGATAGATCTGCATTTGTCATCACTATCGGATCCTGCTGTGTTCCTGTTTGGATCTGAAGATCTCCTTGGTTTGCCCTTCACAAAGCAGCCATCGCTGCTGTGTGTCATGACAGCGATCGCAACCAAAGCCCGCAGACGCTGAGGGCTGCTGAGCCTTGCTGAGAGTTTACGTTTATTGCTGGTGTTTTGTTTGTGGTACCTCATGACACAGTTGCAATTTTCTTCTTTTTTCCCTGGAGTAAATTCATAATGAAACGGCAATTTCTCATTGCTTTGGGGATTCAAATCTGCTTTACTTTGTGATCATTTTTGAAATGTTCATTTTGCACCTCTGAGAAACCTCCATCCAACATACTAAGTCAGCTTTCTTCAGAGAGGCAGTGATGATGCTCTTTGAATGTCCTTAATCTTGTCTTTTTAATTTTTGTGGGTTTTTATCTCTTTAATCCATGAAATGAGGCATCGGTCCACAAGCCCCGTCTGGCTTTGGGACAGCTGATCTTGCTGAATTTTGTCCATCTCAGCAAGGGCTGCACCGTCAGCGGCTGCTGAAGCGGTGATGAATCTCAGCAAAACCGACACCTTCTTCTTGCCACCGGTATCATTTGCTAATTGCACGCCTCCCTCTCCCGGCTTAGCTGGGGCTGAGGTCCCCGAGGAGGCAGTCTTCCTCAGGCGTCTTCAGCCTCTTCCCCTTCCCCGTGCCCGGCTCTCTGTCGGAGTCCAGCAGGCTGCAGCCCCGGTTTTCGTACCCCCGAGCTCTGCAGCTCAGACCTGTTCCTCCGCCGGCCCTGCTGCCCGAGCCCTCCGAGGGCTCTCACCCGTAACCCTGCGCCTTGGGTGGATTTCACGTGGGCATTTTTACCGCTCACGGAGGCTTGGAAACGGGCTTATATGCCTTTCAGGTGTGCAAGAAATGGATTTATTGGCCAATAAAGAAAAGAGAGAGCCGGTGCTGAGGCGGCCGGGGCTGTTAGCATCAAAGGGCAGAGAGTGGCCATGTGCTGGCGGCTGCGGGTCGGGTCCCTGCTGGGCCGGGGTGCGTGG
>NW_010510320.1:0-561 GCF_000687285.1 Phaethon lepturus
GCTTAACCGCGCGGTGCTGGCGGCCTCCGCGGGGCTCCGTGTTCGCAGGGCTTGTTCCTCCTGCTGGCAGTCCGGCTCGGGGTACGGCGCGTTGCTGCGGTCACCGTAGGGTTTGGGAGGAGCGTGCAGGTAAATTGGCCGTGAATTCACACCTGAAAGCATAAAGCTCGTACGAGTTCGGGCTACTCTAGTCCAAACTGTTCTAGGCCTTTTCTGTTCTGAGGAGGCAGCACTTGTTTTTGTATGAGAGAAACGATATGTCTCTTTTCTCTCTTAATTAACTCTACCTTAACCTGCCCTTGTTGCTTTAAACTGGTGTTACAGCACAACTTTGTCTCCAAAGAAATAAAAGCTCACATGGGTGCACTGCTCCCAGCTCCAACCATCCTTCTGCCTCCGCCCTGGACTGCTGCCCTGCTCTTTGAATCTCTTGGCCAGTGCTAGCAGAGTTTAGTAGATAGGCATTTATATAGTTTCTACAGATTTCCTGAAAATCCGAGTTTAAGAACAGGGCCATCCAGTTGACTGTCCTGACAGAAATGCCACTGGATGGGTTCAGCA
>NW_010510320.1:581-11182 GCF_000687285.1 Phaethon lepturus
GAGGCAGTGTTGGAAGCATTGGGACTCTCATCTCGCCACATCTAGCTACTCAAACCATGAGACACAAAGTCATGGGAAGCCAGGCTTGATAAGCTCTTGCTGCTTGGACAACTGCTTGCTAAGTACTTGAAAGATGCTCAGATGCTGTTGTGGGAGTAGAAAAAAATGGAGAGAGACTTTATTACATTAATATTCAAATAGCTTTTATAAAGCTTAAATGCCTGGAAAAAATCAACTTTCAAGTTCTCTAGTGCAGCACTGTGTAGTTGTGTGCATTCATACAGATGAATCCAGTGGTAAGGTCTAGTCTTGCGTAGGTATTCTGGGAAAGTATGCAGATACAAAATTATATGCAGAATAAACACCAGAAAAGAAACATACAGCGTAACTTTTTTAAAATTACATCTTTTGTAGTACAAAATATCCCCAAATGCAAGTTTATTATCCTCTTTATTGGTAAAGCCAGTACAAGTCAATTTAAGTGAGAAATGGGTGGAGAAAAAGAGTGCGTGTGTCTGCAGAGTACTGCTGACACCTGCGTTCTAACTTTCATTTTCAAAATAATTCCAAAAGCAGCTGAATGACAAGGGATGTGAGGCCAAGGAGTACTTTCAAGAGCTGTTCCACTCACATTCGTGTTCTCTTCTCTAACCTCTGACTCCTTTTGGAGCCGTTTGTTTGGGGTTTTTTTTGTGGTTTTTGTTCGAGATGAAGACTTAAATGTAGGATGGGGAAACAAGGCAGTCCCACTGCCTAACTCAGTTTGTGGGGTTTTTCCAGAACTGCAAGTGGTTACATCTTTCACTCCTCAGACTCACTGCAAAAAGAAAAAGACTTAGAGATGCTGGAGGGCTCCATGGAAAAATGGAAGCGAGCTCAGAAGCTACAAGGAGTAGCTCTGCCCATCTAAGCAATGTTTTGTGCTCTCAGTTGCATTTGGTCACAGCTGCCTGCTTGATGCTGTCACATTACTCTAGATTATTACGTGTAGGAGTCTCAAAAAATAGCACAAGTGGAGGTCTTGCTTCTTGGAGTGTAAAGCCTTGCAAAATAAATCCTCCAGTCAGATGCTACAGAAAATTTCTAAAGCAATGTTTTTCTCTAAAGAAGAAGTATCACTTCAGTGAGCAGACCTACAGTCAGTACTTCTTTAGTCCTGTCCTTGTTTAGTGATAGGAACCATTATGTCCCTTTGGGTGAAGAGGAGAAGTGAGTTTGATGCTCTTTGGATCATGCCTCAGGGACCTAATTGTATGAAACACTGAGGAACCTCAAGTCCTGTGGAAATCAGTCTGAGATGGAAGTACTTGGTGTTTTGTGTGATCGGATGCCAGCATTGTTAACTGAATACCAAATGCAGATTTGGGTTTTGCTCTCTTTGTATCTTTGCTGCTAATGGCAGTGAAATAAAAGGCAAATGGTATAAAATTAATTTTGAGGTTCTCTGTTTTTATCATCAGAATGACCCAAAATGATCTTAGCTTGCTTTCTACTCCCTGCATTGGGTTTAAAGAATTAGCAGCAAAGAAAACTCATGCTGTGTTTTCTATAAAGTGAATAGTTTTGCTTCTCATTCATGCAAGCACAAATTTCCTGTGGTACTTTCACAGTCTTGTCAGAGGTGGGTGAAAGCGTTGAATTTTGAGCTTAATCGGTATTTTTGAGAAAGTTACTGTTTTGGGTAAATTGGAGAGCTCTTAATTTTTTAGTGGATGCTGGAGCATAAAGTGCATGATGCATTATACATATATTTAAATTATTCATACCACTCTCTCTGTTAATTACTTATGTTTCCTGATCCTGTAGAGTTTAACATACCTCCTTGAGTCTTTGTTTTCTACCAGCCTGAACTAGAATACTGATCTGTCAAATATGATGTGCTGAGCGTGTCCAAGCTTCAGTCCCATAGACACATCTTAGTTCACGAGTAGACCTGTTAGACTGAAATTGTTGTATGAAACCTGCTTGGATCGTGAATGTTATTTTCTATGATGAATTCTGCCCCATAGTTCTCACCAAGCAGCACAATGATGTGCGGTGATTTTAAAAGAAGATAGTGTTTAAAATCATGAGAACATTGTTTTGCAAAGTTTTTCATGACATCACCCCAGTGACATGATGGGTATACAATGTAATGGTTTTTCTTCAACCCTGAGGTTAGTTCTTCCAGCTAAGGATTTTCCTTCAGTGTTAGCATGTCTTTTGCACAGTAGACCCCTTGCCTATGGCTGAGGTTTGCCATAAATTCCTATGTCTTCTTTTGCAGTGCAATAAACAGGTTACTTTTTAGAGGAAAACAAAATGCATCACAAAGGTAAATTACCACTGAATTGCTATAGAAAAAGCTGCTCCTGGAGAAGCGGTTGATTGTGTTCTCTGCCTGCATTAAAAGTAGATACAGACTGTTCTCGTGTACCTGCATCCTACTGGGGTCAAGTACTCAGTTTAGTGGTAGTTCAACTTACAGGGCTTTTTTCAGCCATGCTGTAAGAGAATATCAGGACGTTACAATTCAGAAAGCTAGGAATGAAATTATGTCTTTCTAACAAAAGCCGATGAGAAATATTAAGCATAATAGCATGTTTTGTATGACAATTATAAAACTGAATGATTTTTTTTTCTTTCCTATTTAAAGGAAGAGCCAAGGCTGGATGTTCTGATAAATAATGCAGGGATATTCCAGTGTCCATACATGAAGACAGAGGACGGTTTTGAGATGCAATTTGGTGTAAACCACTTGGGTCACTTCTTGCTCACCAACCTTCTTCTGGGCCTTCTCAAAAATTCTGCTCCGAGCCGGATTGTGGTAGTATCCTCCAAACTTTACAAATACGGAGAGATCAACTTTGAAGACTTGAACAGTGAAATAAGTTACAATAAAAGCTTTTGTTATAGTCGGAGTAAACTGGCTAACATATTATTTGCAAGGGAGCTAGCCCGTCGATTAGAAGGGACAGGAGTCACTGTCAATTCACTTCACCCTGGGATTGTCAGAACAAATCTAGGCAGATACGTGAATATTCCTTTGCTGGCAAAACCCCTGTTCAACTTGGTGTCATGGGCTTTCTTCAAAACACCTCTGGAAGGAGCCCAGACTTCTATTTATTTGGCCTCTTCTCCTGATGTCGAAGGCGTGTCGGGAAAGTATTTTGGGGACTGCAAAGAGGAGGAACTCCTGCCCAAAGCCATGGATGACTTGGTTGCAAGGAAGTTGTGGGATATCAGTGAAGTGATGGTTGGTTTATTGAAATAAGTGCCAGGGGGTATCTGCTGAAAGAATGCAGATAACTATGCAATGCTTATTTGCAACAGTGTGATTCTCACTTTAAATGCTGTGGGAAAACAAATTACTTTGCTTAGTAAGTATTAAATAGAGGAGTGATTCATGCTAGAACTCGGTTTTGAAATAAAGGACAATCTTTATTTAATAAAGACATTAAAAAAAGTCTGAAATAGAGTTTGAGGGTGTGAATAGAATTTCTGGTTAAATGTGCTTGGAAACTCATGTTTTAAAAATTAAAATTTAACAAAACTGTGTTTTGCAATATATGTGCATATTTGTCATGTTCCACTACTTGTAGTTGGGCTGGACAATGCAGGGTACTGATGGTGAAACCCTTCTCCTGTAAAAAAAGTTTTGAAAATAGATCATAACAATAATAGGATTGTTGTTTTGTTTGAGCCATCACAATGGAAAACGGAACAAACAGTTTTACTGGTATCTTACACTGTAATCACTTAGGCCTCTGAGTGCTGTTCAAAGACTTGTTGTCAGTTCCATGGTTCAGTGAACAAAACTGTTGAGCTCTTTTAATAAACTGTGATACACTTTAGCTGTGAAGCACAAAGTCAGCTTTTCTGAGTCATGTTGCTGCTATTCAATTAATATATACACTTGGTTGTGCAAGTTGTATTTTTATTTTCATGTGTGCTGAACTTGCTATTTCTTGATATTCAGGCACC
The DNA here is from genome assembly GCF_000687285.1 of Phaethon lepturus. Lineage (NCBI taxonomy): Eukaryota > Metazoa > Chordata > Aves > Phaethontiformes > Phaethontidae > Phaethon > Phaethon lepturus. The sequence continues at coordinate 4,545 of NW_010510320.1, forward strand.
TTGGGTTTCATTAAAAACTTGGTTGATGGATGTGTTATGGTCTCGATAGGCTTTTGCATGTCACGAATTGTGTGCATACAAAGTTCACAAGACCTCAAGATTAAACCGAAGAGAATATGCTTTTCAGCATGTGTTTGGCTTGAGTGATGGCACTTTAGCTCAGTAATGAGATTAGGTAAGTCTGTCTAATGCAGCTAACTGAATATTCTTCAATAAAAATATTTTTAAAAAAGACTTAGCATTCATTCTTTCACTATGGAAGATGGATCAGAAACTGGCAGCCTTGACACAGTAGGCTTGTTTCAAAGGAGAAGATTCATCTGTATTGGTGTAGGGAGCCTGTCATGTAGCGTAGGTAGAAATAAAACGGGCTCCAAATGAGTACATGGGTATTACCTGAAGCTATACTAATTTATACTTTTTTAATTCGTATAACTAATGGATTTATGTTGAGATTTATGACTTCCAGTTTTGCTCTATATTATTAAAATGTTCTAGCAGTTAAGATAGAATAAATATGGAAGAATGATTTAGAGTCATCTATCTTAATATTACTCAAGGGAAGGAGTATCAGTAACAAATGATGTATTTGGTAGATCCTTGTTATCTACTTATAAATACATACTAGTTTTGCACTTCAGGCAGCCACCAACCAAATTTTTGAGATGCTTTGATTGTTTACTCAGACTCTCAGCATATTTTAACTTTTGCACAGTGGTGTGGACCTGGTTTGTCCTTACCCTTCACCAGCAAGGTTGTGCTCTGGGCAAGTGACTTGGGTGGATGTGGAAGGTGGCATTTCAGCAAATCACAACACACGCTACGAAACCGAGAAGGTTTGTAGGATCTTGTAACATGTTAAGCTTTGCACTGCCCACTGTAAGGTGAGGTGTAGAGATGGGCCTGTTGTCAAAGCATACTCTAAGCGTTGATCAAAGTTCTCTAAGTAATGCCAGAGGGAGGTGTGTAACGTGCTTAGAGAAGATTCTCCTTTGACCTTCAGTGTTGCATTTCACTTTTTCATTCAAAATACTTGTAAATAGCTGCACGCAGCACCTTAAAACATCTAAGTAATTAAAAGATCATTAACATGAACTTCTCTGTAAAGAGATGCAGAGAAGCTGAGCCAAACCCAGGTTTGTGTTTTCAATACTACTGTAGCAATACTAAAGGAACACTACTGTATTGTTTCACTGCTGAAATGTGTATATCTCTTGCAAAGAAAGCCTTGGATGAAAAGGTGGAGAATGGAGAAGATGGCTAGTCTGAAAATACTGTAGTAAAGAACTGCAGTGAAACTGCCTACAGATCAGAGGAATATATAATTTTGCAGGTGTATGACCAACATGAGATGTGTGCTAGCCTTCAGAACAGCGAAGGTGGATTTGTACTGAAATAAGAGATGCAGAAGAAGAAGTACCAGTCGTGTAGTATGGCTGAGTAACATGTAATGCTTCATACATCTACTAGCGGCCTGTTTTTATTTTCTTTTGAAACATTGCAGAAATAAAAGCCATTGTCAGAAAGGGATTAAATTCCTGCAATCACAACTAAATTACAGCCCTCATTCCAGAGTAGGAAAGTGATCACATGATACTTTTAATGGGATATTACGTGCCTGAATGAATATTGCTTGAAAACAGTTTGAAAGGATGGATTGTTAGGAACTTACTAAAAGGTAAGCTTTTTTCAGCATCTGAGGTTGAATGTAATTTAGCCTCTGTAGACTGGAAAGCTTTGATTACTCTCTTGAGATTGCTGTTAATATTTTTTTATGTGACGCCTTTGTTACTCTAGTTGCATCCAGGAACTGGAGACCTCATAGGTTAACAGACCTTGCAAAATATAAGTGCCAAACCGAAGAAGAGCCCTTATTTCAACAAGCAGTTAGTAATGCTGACTTAATCTAGTTTAGAACCAAGCACTCTGGCTAAGGAAGTATATCTACTCTACTCTACAGGATCTTAGTAAGCTCAGATACATGTGTATGATTTGAGGGTTGTCTGCTGAATGTCTTCTCTTGGAGCTGGTAGAGGATGCTCTAAGAGGAGATCAGTACCTTCACACTTCACCCCAGTATTGCAGTACCTCCAGAAAGGTGTGACAAGCTCTGTGTGTTACTGTTCTATAAACCGTTTATATCAAGAGTGTGCAGTCAAAAATGGGAAGTATTGCGGATGCCTCCCTCCACCATCAGCACCATATGAACACTGCCACCTTCAAATTAAACTTATTTCCCATGAAGAATTAAACTTGGAAAAAGGGGTGAAAAAGGCAGAGAGTGACCAGAGATAGCGTGTAATGCCCATGGAAATGTAAAACTGCAGCTTTCATGGGCAGGTACAGATGCTGATCACGTTGCTAGCAAGTACATTACAGATATGCAAGGAAGCCACAGCTGAGGTTAAGATTTTGAGGTCTATGATAAACATCCTATGAAGCAACTCTTTCAAAAGCCAAAACATACCTTCAGCTATTTTACATAAATTACTAAAATTTGAGCATTTGATTTTGGGTTCACCGGCAGTGTTGGACCAGCGCTCTATATGTGCCCTGGGGATTTAAAAACTGGCTGCGATGTGTCCAGGGCACAGCGACTCCGGAGAAAGTAGCTGCTGCCCTTTTACTTTTCACGGGAGAAATGCCTCTTCTCTGCTGAAGACGTGGGAGGCCACCGCAGCCGGTGACTATGTGCAAACTTTCCCCACTGGAGCCTTAGGCCAGTTTCAGCCGTGAGTGGAAACGCTTCCAAGGGACCGCATTTCCCAGTGGTCACATTTCGTACGGCAACAACGTCACAGGCTAACGGTACTCTAAAAGGGCTATTTTAAGGCCGGTGTGTGAGAGTGTGTGTGTGCAGACGCATGTGTAGGTGCAATTTAATCCCTCATTTTAAAAGATGGACAGGAAGAGCTGTCAAGGACTTGCCAAGGGGCTGAGGGGGGAGGAGAACTGGTTGTTGGCACCAGTGTCACCTGCCACCTGCACTGGTTTGGTACGTGATGAGACATTGGGCTTGGGGGCAGCTCTGCTGGGCTTGAGCTCAGTGTTGAGCTCGGTTGCTTAACGTTACATCCAGGTACCCACTGCTTTTGTAGCTGGAGAACACACAGGCGCAGGGAGGAAACATCTCCGTGTAATGGTCGAGAGAAACAGGCTGCAAGTGTCTTAAGGAGAACATTTTTTAACTGCTTAAGCATAATTTATTCATCTTTGGCTATGGTGCTTTTGAAAGTGCCCCTGTAACCAGCTTCCCTCGGGGATAGACCAAGTATTTAAGAAATAAATAATTTCCTTTTTTCTAAATTTCTTTCTTTTAGTTCTCAGTCCCAGCCCCCAGCTATCAGCCAGTCCTCCCTGCACACGTGTAGCTATTATATCTGAGGTTTCTGCAAGTGAACTAAATTGCAGTTGCATGTATTTATTTTATATGCCACATCTGTTTAAGTCAAGGGAGACTTATGTACATTAAAAAAAATACTCTGAATCTGTCACCAATTTACCTTCCTTTACCTTGCCATGAAGGCCAACATCTATCCCCAGGCAAAGGGACAACGCTGCTCTTTCAGTTACTACAGTTAATACAGCAGGCAAGCTTATAAACCCAGCAGGGGTTCTCCAGTAAAAATTCTCCATCTTAATGAGATAAATGATCAGTTTTTCCATGATGCAATAAAACCAGAGGTATTTAAACTCTCCGCTCTTTCTTCAGTGGTTGTCTGGTTTGCCTAAGCTTCCTGCTAAGTCAATGATCACAGGCTTCAAAGCCTGAGCCCTGCAAATGTGCAGTCTGATTATGCTTTTGCTGAAAAATGTGGATAACTCCCACTTCAAGCACACTTAATTTCTTTCCACCTAAGGCTATAAAGAAAATAAACAACTTGCAAGAGTCATACAAATAATTTTAAAATGGGAGGCCTGTTCCCTTTTTCACATAACTTTTTCCAAACTAATCACTTAGAGGGTAATTGACTTGCAAAATGATCCAGGAGGCCTCCACAGTTGAATTATTATTTTTGATCTGTCCCAGAATGGTGCTGCTATTTCTCATAACAGAAAATGACAACTTCCCTCTAGACTTTTTACTTACCGCTTTAGCTACCACTAGCAGCCTCACACCTGTCGTAACTGGATTCAGATCAGAGAAATTAATTTGAATATTTAATTGATTCCAAATGTCCTATGTAACATGGAGAAAGGAGTACTTTCCCAATTGCGTTTTTGGCTCAAGGCTGGCACGCTGACCACCTAACAAGGTTGATAGCCCTTTCTCTCTACATTTAAGAATGATCACTTCTTTTCAGGTAATGTGAAAAAACAATTAATCTGGATAGGGAAGAAATAGATACCTTATTTGCCATGAAACATTCAGGAGGGTGTCACCTGCTTGAAATCTGTAATACTCACTTCATGCATTGAGCATTTCTTGCCATCTGCTTCATGGCCAAAGCAAACAGTCTGAAAACCTGGTCCCACTAAAAGTGTTGGTAGTCAGACACCTAAATATTTTTGCTGATCTTGATCTCTTGACTTCAGGTTTGGGCAGTAGGACTCTTACAGCCAGGTGGATGATGATTCTTTCAAACTTGATGAAAGAAGCTTTATGCACCTCTGTGTATGTGTGGTATTTTTCAAAAAATACTTTGCAAATTAAGGGTGGGTGGTGGTGTTATGTATATATTAAATATCCAGCAACATTCTTCGGAAATGTGTGTGTGTTTTCCCCCCCAAAAAAGTCAGCTCATCTCTGCAGCTGTTGGGACGCTTGTCAGTTTGCCACCTGGACTGAGTGATGTTATTTCAGTTTATCCAAGTCCTGTTGCAACCTTTCCCAACAGTAGGTCAGTGTCCTGGGCCTCTCCTAAGTCACTGCATGACCATCCACTCTCCAAATCCCATCTGCCCTCGAGACAAGCAATGTCAGGATCTTTCTAGATGCTTCAAGAATGTGGTCATGAATGGCATCTGCAGAAAGGCAAGTGACCTACCTGGAGATCCAGAACCTACATGCACTTCAACAAGTAGGTTTAATATCATTTTGTATACTCATTCACAGACAGGAACACCTTCTCCAGTGTATATGGATACGTATTTTAGGCTTGAACTTGCCCCGAAATCAGTCTATACAGCACTGTAGATGTAGTCCAGGGTAAAACAGCAGGTTGAAAAATGCTTCATTTACTCTTCTGAAGGGCAGAGATCCTACAGGTCCGGTTGAAGTCACTGGTAGTTCCAGTTGCTTGAGACTTCAGCTGGCTTTGAAAATACTTGGGAGGAGGGAGGAGGAAGAGACAGGAGCATCATTTTCCTTACAGTCAGTCTGCTCTCCTGCAAATCTTCAGAGGTCTAAATCTGTCTGCAGAGATGCATCTCTGCAGGTATTGAAAAGCAATGTAAGCCCAGTTTATAGAGGTATTTGTCCATAAAACTTTGCTGTAAGCAGAGACTTTCAAAAATCATAATTGCACATTTTATATAGTGGCCAAATGACATTATGAACTAATTGTATCAGAAGCACAGTATTACTGGGGTCCTGGGACAGTAGAACAGAATAAGAGATAATGAGCTGCCATCTGTAGATGCAAACGAGGCAACCTGAAAACTCAAAAGAAATAATTAGAAAGCTTCGATGACAGTTATTTTGTTTCTATTTCTAAGGTTTGGGTTTTTTTTAATTCTAGATATTTGCTATTTTAAAAAAAAGGTCAAAACTGCAGAAAATGTGAAAACAGCCATGTTTCAACCAAGCGACACAGTTCTTCACTGTGGAAAACCCATAAAATGACAGGAAATGGCTTAATGTGGTAGGTGTTCATTTTTAAGCGTTCTGTTGACAGAAGTTGATGAGTGAAGATATTGTATTTCATTTTTGCCTTTTGTTCAGTAAATAGCACAGAATTTTGATGCTGCCTAGAGGGACAGCTTTGAACTGTGGTGGTCTAAGCTGGACTTTTTCATTAATGTAACCAATCAGAGTAGGTGACAATTTTTTTTGGTTTTGTGATGGATTTTTTAAAGAAAAAAGCTGAAGTCAAAGAGAAGACCAAGAAAAAGCACCACAAAGTTTATCTTTTACTCATCTGGAAGAGTTTATTTTAAATACAGAACATTGTTTGCTGCTGTGGAAATGAAAGTGAGAGAGTTGCAGCTTTCTTCTGATGCCATCTGGCAGATGATTTACTTGCGTATGGTATTCACTAATCCAAATAACCCTGTGTGTGGTAGCATTGTCTCTTTACTGATCATGCAGCTGAGTTGGCTGAACCTTAGATGGCTCACACAAGACTATCAACAGCACAGTACAATAGACTGTTTAAAATTAGAACAGTATTAGTGAAAGGAATATGCCAAATTCATCATGCCTTTACCTTTATTAAGCATTTTCCTTACCCTGACTGAGCTTGATATTTCCTTTTCATTCTCTTCACGGTTTTATGAACCCCACTTCTACCTGGGCATTAGCCCATTGAATTCAACACTTACATGTAACCTCAAAGCTCAGATGGGACTGGAGCATTTGGAATCCGTACCTGGATTGGTATCCTTGCCATGATCATAACTGTGTTTGCTCCTGTAAGGTCCCTTCCTGACCTCATGAAACCTGTATTGTGCTGGGAAGTAAGGCTGTTTCAGCAGGA
>NW_010510320.1:11213-22551 GCF_000687285.1 Phaethon lepturus
CTTTGTGGTTAAGGAACTCTCCTAGTTCCTAACCTGAACCAGAATTGTCTCCAGATCAGGATATTTCCATTTATCAGGCAAAAGATCTAGTTATTTCATTATTATATTAATGTTAGGGCGCATCCTCTTGCTCTAAGATGAAAGAACAAGCCTTGAGTGGTTATTTTGGGAAGCAAAATAATTAGAGGAGTATGCCTTGAGGCGCAGATCCCAAGCTATGAGTAGATGGAGGCATTCGCTTATACCCTTATGTTTATATTCTAGGGAGGGGCTGGTATTCTGATGCTCTTCTATGCTCAAGACAATATAATGGCTCCCTTCTCAATGTGGGGGGGTTGACTGATTTTTCCATAGTGCTTTACTCTGTGTGCCTCATAGGTCTCTAATTTGGCTTCAGATCCACTCAGCGGTTAAAAGACCTAAAATGTAATTGTTGACTGTGCCTTGTTTTGTCACTTCTGTTTTTTAATGGGATCTGACCCCAATAGGTCACTTCAAAAAGTTAACGTTATGGTTCAATTTGCAGTTGTCTATTCTGGAAGCTGCCTTTTTGACTTTAAGGACAGTTGAATAGTTTTGAAAGTGCTGATTTTCATCAGAGTTAGATCACTATAGTTCATATGTGCAATTAAAATATATACAGTGTATATAATTTTGTAGCACTGATAGGGAGGGCACTGAGAGCTGAGTTCTTTTGCTGAAGAGCAGGTAACACTTTGAACTCACTGGCTGCATCTGTATTGCTAAGCATTTAATACCAGGGCATGTTTCCTGAACCACAGGCTGAATGAGATGCAGAGCAATGTTCACGTTACCATATTGTGTTCTCCCCCAGAAGAGGCATGGGTACATCCAAACTGCTTGCTAGGAGTGTCCTTGGCCCATGCTGACTCCTGAGTGATGCAAAGTTGTTTCAAAAAGCATTAGTTGGCCAGAGCCAACACTGTTCCAAGGACTGCCCTAACTATTAAACAGCGCAGATGATCAAATTTCAGTGCCTGGGCTGGTGCCCTGTCACTCTTTAATTGAGTGGAATAAGCATAGCCAAAAAATGCCTCCTTCCTCCCCCACATGTTAACAGAATAGATGTGATTTTTCGATTTACTTCCATGACACTCAGAGACCGTTCTGGAAAACTGAAGCATATTTTATCTTACTAATTTTATAGTGCTAAAATTCCACTGACTTTGCTGCAATTTCTATTGACTGACCCTGTAAACACACGGAGAATTGGTATTGTTATTAATATCACCATGTCGTCATGCTTTATTCATTTTCAATTTTATAACTATAGTCTGATGTCTTGGAATTGTGTCCACTAACACAGCACTGGACTATGGAAATCTTATTTTATCAAAACGTGTTATTCTTGGACTAGAATTCACAGTTACACAGTTGCACTTTATAGATTCATAGAATTTTTAAAGCCAGAAAAGGCCCTTAGATTATTTAGTCTGACTTCCTGAATGACACAAGCCATTTAATTTAGCCCAGTTAGCCTCGCTCCAAGTCCAGCAATTTGTGTTTGGCTAAGGCTTATCTTCTAGAAAGACGTCCAGTCTAGATCTGAAGCCATCGGTAGTTGGAGAATCCACCACTTCCTTTGGCAGTGCAGTCCAATAGTTGTCACCCTCACTCTTAAAAATGTGTGTTTTGATTCTTGCCTGAATTTGTCTGGCTTTCAATTCCAGCTATCACCTCTCATTATGCCTTTTTTTGTGAGATGAGAGTGCTGCTGTTACTGCTCAGTATTTTCTCCCTGTGGTGATACTCGCACATTGTAATCACTGAAATCATCGCTAGATGTTTTTATTAAACTGAACAGACTGAACCCCTTTAATCTCTTACTGCGAGGCCCTTTTCCAAGGTTTCCGATAATTTCTGTGGCTCTCCTCCACATCCTCTCCATTTTTGTACCTCTTCTGTGAAATGAGGAAACAAGAACTGGATGTAATACTCCAGCACATGTCCCTTTATAGGCAATCCTAGTACTTCTAAATGCTTTCCCTCTGTTCCTCTGAGGTGATCACTAATTTCAATATGCCTGGGGCTGCTCCCTGGCACCGAGACCAGCTGGAATATCACAGTCTGCATCTGTATTCTTGAACACTCTTTATCTCCATGGCAGGGTGTCTGCAATCTGCACTACTCGTGAATGCTTCCTGGCAATTCCTGGCACTTTGGTTGTGTTTGGGAATTATCTGGGAAAATGGTGGCAGAGGCCAAAATCATGCCAGGGACGGAAATAACCACCTCATGATATAGATGTTCAAGGACTAATGCCTAGGAACATTTCCTGGAATTTTTTTATTCAGTACTGTAGTCTTAGTGTTTCCAGTTATGTTCAAAGCATCACTGGTATTTTTAGCTTCAGAGAAAGTATTAAAAAAAGACACGTTTTTCTTATTTGTTTTAAGAACCTAGGGATCAGATATCTGGGCTCAGCTGGGCACCTCAGGTGAAGACATAGTCAAGTTAGAGACAAGCATCTCCTGATATTCATTCACCCCATTTCTCTTAGATCACAGAATCACAGAATCACAGAATGGTAGGGGTTGGAAGGGACCTCTGAAGATCATCTGGTACAACCCCCCTGCCAAGGCAGGATCACCCAGGGCAGGTTGCACAGGAACATGTCCAGTCAGGTTTTGAAGGTCTCCAGAGAAGGAGAATTCACAACCTCTCTGAGCAGCCTGTTCCAGTGCTCCGTCACCTTCACAGTACAGAAGTTTCTCCTCATGTTGAGGTGGAACTTCCCGTGCTGCAGTTTGTGCCCATTGACCCTTATCCTATCGCTGGGCACTACTGAAAAGAGACTGGCTCCATCCTCCTGACAGCCACCCTGCAGATATTTATAGACATTTATAAAGTTCCCTTATAAATAGATAATAGATGCCTATTTTTGAGAATCTATAACAGATTCTCTGGTAGGATTTGCCTCTCCCGACCTCACCACTGATGATAAAGGGTACTTGGATGATTCAGAGCCCAAGTCTAATGTTCATGACAAGACTTAGGTGAAATGACTCCTACTCAACCTCACTTTTGTGTGATGACTCCTACTCCTATGGGGATGGCTCCTATCCGTGGCACTTATGCATTGACATCACAGAAGTATGTTTTGTAAAAATATTACCCATATAATATATTTGCATGGACATGATAAACAGACTTCTATTTATTTTTTTCTGACTTATAGTGTAGGAATTGAACATGAAATAAAACCTCCTATCCTGAGTTTTCAAAATTCAACTGGTCTTGACTCTCCTTTTAATAGTCAATGATACAGCAACATAAGAAATAATCAACAGATCCTACATTTGCTGGTCCCAAGAATAACCTGTGTCTTCATGGCGTAGACTTTTTGCTGATTGAGACTCTTTGCTCCCACCTCCTTCCTCCAAGAAAAGGTTACAAGGAGCACTGAGTGAGGAGGATAATGTGTGCCCATGTCCTTAAACCTCAGACAGGATGGGTGGGAGTAGTGTGTTATTTTCTCTTCCAATCTAAAAAAATAATAGTAACACTTGAAATCAGCTGAAGGATTTCATCACTTTAGTGGTGTGAGTTCCCAACCCCAGAGCTCCCAGAACAGCTTGAAAAGTTCCAGTTGTTCTGGTGTATGGAATGGAAAAACCTGCTACATCTATTTTCTTATTTATGGGAGGTTAAGATCAGATGCAGCAAAACATTTTCAGTATACACCTAAGCCTGTTTTCATAAGTAAACTCCTTGCCTATATGCTTGAGTATAGCTGGTTTGCTTTGTAGAGGTGTTTATATCAAAGGTGTATTTTGGACTTTTGATTTGTCACTGTTTTGTTTGTATTAGGTCATACTACTTCAGAGGTATTATAGTAAAGGAGTATACTTGAAATTGTGCAAACCCAGTGGCAAAAGGACTAAATGATGAGCAAAAGCATAACTTTGTCTCACTGATTGTCCACCCTGGCTTATTTCTAGCATGTACCTTGACTCTGTTTTGAATCTAACTTCTTCCTCCATGCCGTGAGGTAGGATTAGCTGTTGCCAGACAGGATGGGTGGACAAGACTTGGAGGCTTGCTGATGCAGTCTTCCAACATTATTCCAGCAAGATGTGCATCCTTAAATGTTTGTACCTATTCCCATTTTGCATCTTAGAGTTTATAGCTATGTTTAATGCTGTAAAATCACACTGACTACATCCAGTCTAGAGAGAGCTAAGCATAAGCAGAGTTTAAGATTTTAAGATTCAGCTGGACAGGGTTGTGGGCTGTCTTGTCTAGACCTTGTTTCTGCCAAGACAGGTTGGATCAGATGATTCTTGAGGTCCCTTCCAACTTGGGATTCTATGATTCTATGACGATAAGCAGTATAGAGGCACATTAACCTGCACTATTTGGTTTTGAGACCAAGGCTGACCTTTTTATTCAACACTAGATGTCCCTTTTGAAATATAGCTTGCATTAATGTCTTGTCAAATGGAGGCTGTAGACAACATAAGGGGCTTTTATTCATGCATGCGTCTGGTTAGGTAAGAACTATGGGTGGTTCTTGCGACTGATCTTCACCTTCTCCAAGAGACAGGTGCTTCTGAAGCAAGGAGCACTGAGCATGGCATATTCAAGTTGTGAATATGAGACTCTCCTATTCAGAGACTTTCACCAATTTTGGCTGTAGATTGGGCTGTGCACTGTGCTAGTTTTGAACCAAATTCCTGCTCTGTTCAGCCATCCTTGCTACAGGACAGTAACTTTTCAGGAAAAGTGGAAGGGATGGCAGATATAATAACCGTTTTGGTCACCTGAGCTAAATCTACTGGGAAACATGAATAGGAGCCTTGAGTTTCCTTCCACTTAAACACCAGCTTTAATACTAACTTGTGTGAGCATAGAAAAAGCATAAATTGCTATTCTTACCTCAAAAAGCACTTGTGTTCAGGAATAATTTGAAATGGTAGCTGATTTGGCATGAGCCAGAGCAAAGCCTGTTGCAGACATACAATGGGGATTCATTATTACTTTCATTAGGTTTTATTATCATCACCTTCAGTGACACACACAGTATTTCTTTCAGCACTGTGTGAGGGGGTTAAACATTACAGCAGCAGTCTAATATTTCTCAGCACCTGCCCATCTGGCAAGCCTTTGTACTCTAAAGTTTGTTCTGCCACCATTGATTTTAGATTGGCACTTTTGCAGCTGACCAAAGTGGTGAGATTACTTAAAAGAAGGACTTCCTGGGCAAATATATCACCGTTGATCTAGTTTGGCTCTACAGAGCCCTGGCAACGAAAGGCCTCTGGGCAGGCTGGGCTAGCAAAAATGAATGTGCATGCAGATATTTATAATGCCGCTCTGTTATTTTTAATGCACGGTACATTCAGCATTTTCTTCCCTTTATAGTGGAAGATCATTTAGATGTTTCTTTGAAGACTAATGTAGGAATGTTGGCAAAGGCCAGTTAGTGTAACATGTGCAATTTATTATGTTAACAATGTCTGATGAAACAACAAATATGAATAATCCTGCCGAGTACAGAGAAAACAAATGCACTCTTTTTATGCTGTAGTTTGATCTGATCTTGGTAGACTACAGTTAATATATTTTGAAACAAAATATGCATGGCAAACTGTTTTCATAAGACTCTAATAAAAGTCTTTCTCTTTCTCATTTTTACTTTTCCCTCTCTCTCAATCTTCTCTTTGTTTTGTTCAAATTAAAAAAATAGAAAACATGTATTTTACCATCTGTAAAAAACCTAAATTCTCCTCAGCTGCTGCTGTTGTTAAAATGCTGGAACTCCATTCCAGTAGGTTTTTGTTCACCCTATGCACAACAAATAATATAGCATGGAAAAGAGTCCAAAATCCAATGTAAATCACAGAGATATTAATAAATTCTGTGTTTTCTTTTTTAGTAGCAAAACTGAGCAGCTAAGCAAGTTGGAGCTTCATTGCCTGAAGATGATTGAAATAGCATAAAGTAGGGCACAATCTATAGTCAGGCAGTTAATACAGTGAGAAATCCATTTATGTTGTTGACTCAGTAATTTATTTGCTGTGCTGTTGATTTGATCTCTGCCAAGAGAGAGCTTGGTCACAGCTTTGTTGAATGCGTTGTAAGGGCTTGCATAGAATGACGGGAAGAAAATGGTAATGGGCAGGTCATGGTTGGGCTGGCTTGGAAAAAGCCAGGGAATTTGTGACTGTAAAAGTCAGGCGACTCCTCTTCGTTCCTCAACTCCTCCAAATTGTGCCAGGCTTACTCCAATGAGTTGAGTGTACTTCACTGATAGACCCCATATGCCCATGTGGCATTGCACTAGGCAGGCCACTGTGTAGCCTTAGAGCATTGTAGATTCACTTCCATCTGCCTTAGAGAAATACTTTCTCAAGTTTCAATTTTTCTGCTTAAAACTTTCCACTGCTCACTAGGGGAGATTCAGAAGTGTCAGTCCCATTGATTTTCCTTTTTTTTTTTTGTTTGTTCCTAATTCTGTTAGATGATTTTTTTAAAAAACCCTCCTTCCTGATTGCTAGCTGCCAACAGGGTAGCTAGTGCCATGGCACTGGAGGAGGCCAGCAAATGAACCCATGTGTAAATGAATGGCATTAACCATCAAATTAACTTCCTCAGCAGTGGGGAATACCGTACTTCATTAAAGTTCTGCTCCTATTGTCAATTTGCATCTAATTTACAATTTTAGTTTAGGAAAGTTTATCCCTGTTTTTTGTTAGCTAGATTAACTTTAAACACAGTACTTAAATTATGTTTTTTGGATCTTTCAACAAGTCACAGTGGCTGCCAGTTCTCTAGAAATGAGCAAACTGACTGTTTCTTATGAAACATATTATTTGTTTGAAATTTGCACTGGGCATGGCCATGTGTTTGTACATACGCTTCAAGATGGATCTGCTCTCTGTTCATAAATTATAAATAAAATTGCTTTTCATTACTCCCTATGAATTCATCCTGAGTTTGATGTTAGTTCAAGATCCAGTGAGATTTCAAGGAAGAAATGAAATTATTTCATATCTATTTGCCATGACTGCTGAACTCTTTGATAACGATAATCAGCCTCTGAAGGTAACCAGCAAAAAAAACCCACCCTGTAGCATTATCTGTGGGTTTTTTTGCCAAATGTGTTGCACAAAATATGTTTTTATTTTTCTACACTTTTCATTGGTAAGAAATCTGGGCCTTCTGTTGCCTAGAAAACTTGATAAATGAATGGAGAGGCAATGAAATGAGGGCTTGAGGGATAACTGGAGGCTGGGAGTTTTTCAAAGTAAAGGATGTTAATCAGACTGCTTAAAATATATTGTTATCAAAGACTGAACAAATGAACATTTTGAGTAAAGGAAGTTTTTAATTTAACTTCTTGTTAAATAAATATACTTAATTTATTTTCCAATAAAATGTCCTGTTTCTGAAGTTTAGAAACAGAAGAAAAAAAGAGTATGTTCAGACCTTTCTTTTACATTTAAAAAAGGCAGGGAGAAATTGAAAGTGTAATGTCCTGTATGCCTTGAAGTGTCAATTATACATTTTATGTAAAATACATTGGCAAACAGAAATACATGTGACAGAGGCCAGATACCATCGGTATCTTCACATCTGAGAAGACTTTGCTCTATTTGCAAGCTAGTGTGTGGACTATTGTGGTGAACTACCCATTTTGACTAAATTTACTGTGTACACATTCTGCCCATTCTAGCCTTGAGATCTGAAACCTATAGCTTTGGCAATGCTGCTAAACAAAACAGAAAAAAGGAAGAAATCTAGAGATTCAGGACAGCAACCTTTTTCATCAGGGTACTGACACACGTGTCTAAATTCCTCTGAAGTTGACCAAACACATAAGTGTTTATTGAATTAAGGCTCAAACTACATGGGACAGAGTTAAGCTTGTTTCGGATGAAAATTATCCTTTCATGTATTTGTTATTACATAAGAATTTTGACTCATATCAAGAGACAGTAGCTAATAAACATAAAACATTTTTCTTTTAAAAATGTTTGCTTCTCTTCTTTCTCAGAATATAGATTTTCTTCCCCAGGAAAATGGAGACATCCAAATGGCAGCTCAGGAATGGCACTTCTTTTTTAGCCCAGTTGTGCCAATATTTCTATTAAATATTTTATTGCAGCAGTGATGAGAAATCTCTCATCTCTGATAGTGTGTAATATGTTACATATAGGGTAGATGTGAGCTGAAGTAAAACCAAAGTGAAATGGCCAGTGCCTTAGAAATGTACCTGGTACCTTCTTTCTGGTCACACTTGCTATTCTGGTTGAATATTTTCTTCAGTCAAATGTCATATCTGGAACAGGTACTATAAACCGTAGAATCTTTTATGTATGATATTTGAAAAATTGCTCTTGCTTGCTCAGGCTAACTGCTGAAGCCGGTCAGAGTAGTTTTTCTGTCAGCACAAATTAATTTAAAGGCCTCCTGTGTAATAATAATAGCCTTAAATTGTTTATAAGGTTGATTTTAATAAACACTGCATAACATAGAGCAGTGGCCAGCATAACCAGTTGATTCAGTGCCAAGACAATATCGTCTTTCACTAGTGCTCTGAAGAAATAGCACAAACAATGAAGATGTCTGAGGTATGTCACAATACCTTGATCAAAAGGAATGTATTATTTAAATATTATAATAAACCGAATGATGTCTTTTGAAATAGCATGATTTTAATTCAAAAACATCTGCTTGAAAGTCCAAAGAGATTAGAAATGTCCGTTTATGAAAACATACTAATTAAAGGCTCTAAATACTTAGAATAGTTCTATGCCTATGTAAGTTAGTCCAACTGATAGCAAAACTTGACATGTTTCATATTATTTCAACTTCTTTTATTTGAACAAGGGAATGGATAAACAAAAGGAAACGATCCTGTTGTTTTTAAAATTTTGTGAAAATATAACCCGAACAGAGGTCAGTCTTGAAATGCATGGTCCATATGGCTCGGCTGACACAAGTAGCTGTAAGGATAACATCACTTTGTAGGAACAGTGGGACTCAGCTCTCTCCAGCTCTGTGCAGTAGCAGAGTAGAAAGAAAATGTAAACCGAAGTGCTCCTTTATCCACCATTTTTAATGCCTCAGATATAGCTGAGTCAGTGGAAGCTAAACTACTGCAGCTTCTAGGTCTGTTAATAAAAATTCCAACAATAATTATCCTCTACTTCATATAAAACAATGGAGTAACTATTTTGTGTTTAGCCTGCAAGTCATCAGATGTCATTATTATAAGCGGACTTCACAAGCAGCTATACTGTAGAGGAATGGAGAACCACTTGTGCTAATTGTGGTGTCATTATGTAGAAGAAACTGTTGTTTATTTTGGTGCTTTACACTTTTACTAGCGAAGTATAATTCAGCTACGCTGGCTGAACATAGACCTTCCTGCCAAGTAGTCCACATTGTGGGATATTGTTTTCCGTATTCATTAGAATAAAGAAAGTTTAACAGTCCACATGCAGTAATGTAATGTTTCCTTGAAACGCTAGGAATATAATACATGTATATAGGTGAATGTCTACCCATTTCAGATTTATTTAGTGTCAACAAAAAGGTGATCAAGACAAGGTCATTGGGTGAATAATTTGTCCTGATAGCTACACACATTCTATGGCCTACATGCTGGGCACCATGAAAAAATTAATACAACCCAACAAAGAAGTCATCACAGCTGTATCTCAAAAGGTATTTGGGCATCAAACCTGTAGGCTAACAAGGTAAGGTGTGCACATGTCCCAGCACAAGCTCACTCACGCTTCCATTTCTGTCTTGGCACATTCAGTATGGTGTGTGCTAACACCAAGGATGCTGCTACAGCCAGAGACCTGCCTAACTTGGAGCCGGTGGTTCCTTAAATTGCCTTTGTCCCACAACCAACTGTCTGGGCACTCTACATCCAGGGCAAAGGCAAACATGGGACCATAAATGAGTATTCAGAAGTGGACTGGAAATGCTTACAGGGCAGGCTTCTGTTCTCATTCGAGCGCCACTAACTGATCGTTGAGAAGTGGTAAGCAACTTGCTAAAGTTACTGATCAGTCTAATCATTCTTCGAATACTTTCAGCTGTGATTTAACCTTACTTTTCCAGCTGTTGCACTGAAAGTACACCAGCTAAGAGACCATTTGAGAAACTGCCCTTCTCACCTGCTAGATACTGTACTGATGGGAACCATGCTCTCCATGGTGGCCACGCATCATTAGGGACGCATGGCTAGTCACAGGAGAAGAGCCCATGCCAGTCCTCTGGCATAGAACGGTATTTTCTGGTTGACTTCACACTAGATGGCCCCTAGACGGATTACCTGTGGCTGGAGGGCATATTAGGGTGCTACTCTCAACTGCATGTACCAAGTCTCAGTGTTGCAAAGCTTTACTTTCAGATATGTCCCAGGCTAACATCAGAAGACAAAAATGATCTGTCCATTCTCCCTGCATAATTGATAGAAAGACCTGAGCATCAAAGAGTGAGATTCCAGAGCTCAACAACCGGATTGCAAAGCCACCAGGAATAGTCAGAAGCAAATGCTGAAGAGGCTGAGCTGACTCTCGGCTGCCCTGCACAGAACTGAGTCGATCCCGCATGCTGTTTTAATTACTATTAAGTATTTTGTGAAGTTAGGACTAAATCAGGACAACCTTGGATGTAAAAACCTGAAAAGGATAACCCCTTATGATATCCAAACGCTTAGACAGTTCAGGCTGAGGTTCTGCCTGTTTTAAAGATGAGATTTACAGGCAGATCTCCATCTATTTGAGTGTTAAAACTAAATAATTAGTGTTCATTGTGTTATATGGTATTCTGAGATGGAGCTTCCACAGGTTTTGTTATTAAATCTTTGTATTGTAGCCTATGTACTGTAGTTAAAGATGAGCAGTAACTGAATCTTTTACAAAGGATGACCCTGCAATTTTCATTTTGCCCTGGACTGGATGAATCTTACTGGATTTACTCCACTGCTAGAGTGTGGCAGCTGGGAGAAGCTAGTGTCCTGACATGGCAGAAGTGACAATAGGCTGTAGAATAACTCTAAGCAAGAATCAGCACTTCAGCCTTTACTCACACAGTGTGAATTGCACATCTGATGGAGCTGACTGCAATTCTGAAGTAGATGATTTGATTTAAATAAATATTGATAAAATCTGCATATTTTACCTTTCTGCTCTCCCACTTGAAGCTGCAGATTCCTGTTCCCTGTTTCAGCTGCTGTATTGGGTTTGCACGGCCAGGTTTTGGCAGCAGAGGGGCTGCAGGGGTGGTTTCTGTGAGCAGCTGCCAGAAGATTCATGGTGGTGGCGTGTTGATGGTTGGACTTGATGATCTTAAA
>NW_010510321.1:0-392 GCF_000687285.1 Phaethon lepturus
GCTGCCTTCGCCGGGGCTGGGCTGGGCGGGGAGCTCAGGTGCTGCCTGGGACCCGTAGCACCAACCGAGGGAAAGCGTTAGGTGGTGCGTGGACCTGCAGCCGTCGTCGTCCGCTCCCCCCAGCCCCCCTCTGCAGGCCTCCGCATGCAAAAAATAAGCAAAAGGATTTTTCTTTGCCGGAGTTGTTGAGGAAGAGGGACTCATTTTCTTTTAGTGCATTGGGGGTCAGGTGGGTCGGGTTTGGTTTCAGGTTTTTGGTGGTTTCTTTTAGTTTTGGGTTTTGTTTTTTTTTTTTCTGGTGATGCCACCCCATGCCAAAGGCATCCTTCCTCCCTTCCATTCCCTGGTGCATGAAATGCTTTAAATTGACAGGTACTTGCCCTTGTTTTGCA
>NW_010510321.1:474-774 GCF_000687285.1 Phaethon lepturus
TTCTGTCTGGTGTCAGCTTGAAGCCTCGCAGACACCGAATCCCTCTAGAGGAGGGCACATCTGTTCAGGAATCTGATCTCATTTCTGCCTTATAGATTCTCCAACTAAATGGACCATTTGCTTTCATGAAAGTAATTGCTTCCAATGCTGTGGAAAAAAAGAAGCCAAAGCCACAGCCAGGCTCTAACCTCGCTAGTGTTTATTCAATAAATTAATAAAATAAACACTAACAGGGCAGCATTCAAGTTCACAACAGTGCACTAATCTATTTTTAAGACGTCGTGGCTACTGCTGGCAGAG
>NW_010510321.1:867-1420 GCF_000687285.1 Phaethon lepturus
GCTAAGTCGCCTCGGAAGCACCGCTCCGGTTCCCCGCCGCGCCGAGGACGGGCTGCTCCGGTCCCCGTTCCCTGACGACAGGAGATCCCGTCGAATACGACGCGGATACCCGGGAGCTTCCTGAAGCTGCTCCGACCTTCCTCCTGCCCGGCTGCTGCGGCAGGCAGGGCACGGCGCCCGGCGGGGACAGGGCCGAGCCCGCGTCCCCCAGCGTGGGGAAACCGGAGCGCTCTGCCCTCGGCTCCGCGTCGGTCGGGCTTGCGCGCCCGCTGCGCAAATAAGAAAGGTGTCACTCACGTTCTTGCTGGGAGGCTAGCTTCCTGAAGCTGCTCCGACCTTCCTCCTGCCCGGCTGCTGCGGCAGGCAGGGCACGGCGCCCGGCGGGGACAGGGCCGAGCCCGCGTCCCCCAGCGTGGGGAAACCGGAGCGCTCTGCCCTCGGCTCCGCGTCGGTCGGGCTTGCGCGCCCGCTGCGCAAATAAGAAAGGTGTCACTCACGTTCTTGCTGGGAGGCTTCTCCCCTTCCCCGCTCCATCGCCCTGCCCCTCCCTGCC
>NW_010510322.1:0-2309 GCF_000687285.1 Phaethon lepturus
CCCGCTGCGCGGCGGCTCCTCGCATGACTGGCGCGAAAAGCCTGGGCAGCGTGCTCCCGGAGCAGCCCTGCGTGGTCTCACCTTCCTGGCCACGCACTGGCTCCATCTGTACAGCCTCGTCTGCCTGTCTGTCTGTACTGGGGTGCATTTCCACACCATCGGATGGCACTACAATATCTTACTGCTGAAAAACATCAGGTATGAAAGTCCCATCACCAGTGAGCACCAGGGAAAGAACTTGTCCACACTGGAGTTAAAAGTGCAGCAAGATGGGGTGCAAGGCACCCCTGGATGGGTGCTTTCTCTCTGTCATAAAGCCACTTTATTCTGAATGAGCAGTTTCTACTTGCAAAGAGAATAAAATCCTCTTGTTCCAGAAAAATCCATGATCTATCAGGATTTGCCATTCCTCCTCAGGGAAGGCATCAAGGAAAACTTCCCCCTACCCCAGCATAGCTTAAACACTGCTACAGATGGAGAAACTGAGGCACAGAAGCAGTTTCAAACCAGAGTGGAGTCCCAGGGTCAGTGCCGTGGGCTCTGATCGCTGGTGGGGCTCCCCAGGCAGCTTCACCTCCAGTTCTTATGCAGCTCCATGGGGGGAAATCCCCCCACTGCAAAGAGGGGGGCAGTCAGCAGAGCGATGCCCTGTGACAAAGACCCCAGGCCCAAGAGAGGGCTGGGGTCTGCTCCTAAAGCTCAGGAGCCTCCAGGCTGGCTGGAGTCACCCTCATCTGGCAGCCAGATGTGCTCCAGCTGCTGTGTGCGAGGGGTCGATACTCCCTCTGCCGAGCAGAGGTGATGGCAGCCGCGCTGTGCAGCGACGACGCTGACGCTCGGGAAAGACAGCCCAGCTCGTTTCACTGTCCCTAAACCTACTGGAAATGGGAACCCCAAAAATCTGCACTAACAGCAGCAGGGGCTGAGCCCCCAGAGGCCCTCCCTCTGCCCCCTGCCCCCCACTTGCTCCCCTCAAGCTCCAGCAGCCGCCCCAAAGCACCCACACTTCTCTGTGCCCAGGGATGGGGGGATAAACTGGAGCCCCCCACCCTCCCCACATGCTGGGAACCAGCAGGTCAGGATTTTCACAAGCCTTCCCGTGCCTGCTTCAATATCATCAGCTTTTTTCCCTCCGCTGCAGGAAGCAGGGGAGTGATGGATGGGACGACTGACGCAGGGCGAAGGAGCGGAGCCATGTGGCTTGCTTTATCGCCACCAGCGAGAAAGGAGCCCCTCTGGAGGGCAATCCTTCCCGAGATCCCTGCCTGAGATCGTTCCTCTGTGAAAGGGCGTTGGATTTAGACAACTGCCGGGTGTCAAAAACTGGGTGAGGGGAACCACCCTCCCTCGTACATATTTAATGTCTCTGTACTGCAGAGGGAGGGGATGCTGGGTGAGTCGTCACCCAACAGACCCTGCCAAGACTCCCCAACTCCGCTCTGGGTTGGAGAAATGGGCGTTCCAGCCATCAGGGTTGGAGCCAGGACTTATCTGTGCCCGAGGGTGCTGGGGCCCCTCTGAGGAGCCCAGTGGCCCTCCTACCCCCCGGGTAGCTCCTTGCACAGCTGTTCACCTGATGTTGACCCAACCTGGGGATTTCTTCCTGCTGCCAAAGCCTTCAGAGCAAACGGCAATGCTCCCGTGGGCACCCCACTAGCAATAAAACCTGATTCAGCTTGGTACGTCGCGCACTGGAAACGTTTCACTTACAAAACCACCCCGCTTGTCCTGATGGCTTTCCAGTCTCCTGCACACTCTCCTGCACAGTCTCCAGTCGAGCTCTGCGCTTCCGAAGAAGCTTTGCTGTGAGCGAGAGCGTGTGGCTGGGGTTGCATGCCTGGAGGGTGAGGGGCCGGCAGAGCCGCACAGGGCAGCCCGGTGCTGGGAAGGGGCAGGAGAACCCAGGGGAAGAGCCGGATCCGGAGAGCGCAGACCGGTGCGCAGGAGCACAGGCTGGCCCCGGCTGGGCTCCGCGCTGCTGGCATGGCGGGACAGGGCCAGATCTGCACCCACACCCACACACGTGGGTGAAGGCACCCCTCCTGCAAGCCTCATCTTCCTCCTGGGAGGTGCAAACCCCAAGGGGGTGAGGAGCAGCGGTTGCAGCAAGATGGCGGTTCCCCATCACAACCCCACATCCTCGTGTACAGAAATGGCGGGAGATGCTTTAACCCCACGGGCAGCAGCCTGAGGCTGGGCATTGGGGCAAGCATTTCCCAGCCCTGCAGTGATTCAACCCTTTATTTCGGCAACCGGCGGATTCCTTCAGTTGCTCCCATGGTTTTATGAGCGCCGAGCCGGGCGCTGCC
>NW_010510323.1:0-5358 GCF_000687285.1 Phaethon lepturus
GGCCTCTTCTCCCAAGTAAATAGTGATAGGAGAAGAGGAGATGGCCTCAAGTTGCGCCAGGAGAGGTTTAGATTGGATATTAGGAAAAATTTCTTCACTGAGAGGGTGGTCAGGCATTGGCACAGGCTGCCCAGGGAGGTGGTGGAGTTGCCATCTCTGGAAGTGTTCAAGAAACGTGTGGATGTGGCGCTTCAGGACATGGTTTAGGGAACATGGTGGCGCTGGATTTATGGTTGGACTTGATGATCTTGAAGGTCCTTTCCAACCTAGTGATTCTGTGATTCTGTGATTCTTTCAGCATATATCAGAACCCTGACTTCTGAGAATTTTTCAGTAGTGGTTTATGAAGCAATTCACATAAAGGAGGTGTGACGATTGTTTCCTTTTCAATTTTCTTTCCTTTTTTCCCTTCCCTTCCCCAACCAAGTAAACCTACCCTGGCACCTCTGAATGTAAGGCAGTTTTACTTGAAAGCATGGAGCGTGGTGTTACTGTGCTTAACAGGCACGCTCTTGTTATATCCCTTATATTGATCATGAGCCAGTCTAGAAAGCAGGGAGTAAACATTTCCACCATGCCTGGAGACACGGTGTTCAGAAAGCTTTGTTTGGCATGTTTTTATAGATTTGTGGAACAGTCAGTCCTAATGCAGTGCTGTTGTCAGTTATTGATATTACCATTTAATACACTTCACTAATGAGTGGAACTGCAACCTTAATCACCACTAGACAAACAAGCGACCAGAAAAAAGAGAGGAAAACAGCTGACTGGAATGTGAATTCTCTTAATTGAGCTCACTGTTCATCTCATGGGATAACTAACATTCAAAGGTCTACAATAGTGTGTGAACAAAATCATCATATTAGAAAGGTGAGTGGATGAATCAATGTCAGGTAGATAGAACAGAAGGGAAATATATACATACTATACGTAGAAGATTTTTAAATAGTGGATTTTATAGGTGAACCATTAGCACTGCTGCATGGAGAGAAAGGAACATTACCAGTTTATAAGATTGAGAATTTAAACATGTACACCTACTTTCACATTTGCAATGTATTTTGAATGTGTTGGTGCACTCACGTAATGTGATGTTCAACTGTGTGTGGCTGCATTTCATCACAGGATGAAGTGGTGCTCATTTGTAAAATGGATTACTGTGTCATGTGTTAACGA
Organism: Phaethon lepturus; assembly: GCF_000687285.1. Lineage (NCBI taxonomy): Eukaryota > Metazoa > Chordata > Aves > Phaethontiformes > Phaethontidae > Phaethon > Phaethon lepturus. Next base: position 1,177 of record NW_010510323.1, read on the forward strand.
CAATGCAGTGGTGAATGGGGCTTGCCAGACATTTTCAGATGGAACCACTCCTGATTAGGAATGCTTTCTGTGGAACATGGTGATCTTTTTAATCAACTAACCAAGTGGCTGTCAATCAAAGTAATTTATTTAAATATTCTTGGTTGGTTCTGGATGTTATATTTCAACTTTACTCACATCTCCATTTTCTCTATAGAAAATTCTTGTGTGACAAACTGCACACATCAAGGTATAAATCACAAGAGGAGACTCCTATGAATCATATTCCCTCTTATCATGAGTCAGAAAACAAATTTTGGCCAATGAAGACTTATGATTCTTTAAGTTCTAGGTTCAGTAACAGTTCTTCTGTTTTGTGAATCACATAGTGTCCAAAAAGATGTCAGTGGGTATTTTGTGGGAGTTTGAATGCAGTAGATGTATTGTTTGACCCACTGGACAGGACTTTGCATCCGTTTTCTTCACATAGTGAAGATGGAATCTTAGTCTATGCAGGGAAACTCAGAGAAATAAAAGCTCAGGGAGGCAAGTCCAGACAAATTCTTAATGAATACCTCAAACATGACCACATATTTCAGAATATTAAAGTGAAATGCTGGTTAGCTCTTGACAGAAGGGATGGTCCTTGGTAGGGTGGCTGATAACACCAAAATGATCCGAGGGCCAGTTCCAATTTCTTCCCTGGACTTCCTCTATAAACTTGAGAATGAGAACTGACAGGAGGAATGACTGACTTTTGGAAGACCCTTGTCTTAGCTCTTTTAGTCAAAGGAACTTTCTTCAAAGGGACTTTATAGCTTTGATGCTTCTGGTCAGGGGTCACAATTACCACGCTACTGGCTTTTCTCAGGAGGTTATTTTCCTTTTGGCTTTCAGTGAAAAACTTTTGAAAAGTCTTGGTTTTATTCAGATACAGAGTGGAAATTTTTTCATAACCCTGAAATGTTTCCTGGGATGTTGACTGTCATTATTTTCCACCGTGTAGTTAAGGTTTTTTGGTGGCATATGCACTTACAAAAGAAAAGGTGACCAGGTGGATAAGCCACACTGATTCTGAAGCAATTGCATCAGTTTTACATGAGAATAGTTGTAAATAGGATTTGTTGCCTGTCAATTTCCAAGCTATTTAATTTTTAATTCATAAACATACATATTTAATTTTGTTGATAAGTAGTTCACCATAACTATGTTTTGCTTAGACTAGTTACCCCTCAAATTAAGGATTGTTCCTCCGAGAGGGATCACAATGCTTGGAAATAGAGTGGAAAGCTTGTCAGTCATATTGACTTCAAATCATCAGGCTGGTATTTTGAGCTGCCAGCTCAACAGAAATGGAAGATCAGAATGACAAATGGGCTCACAGCTGGGAAGGATGGAAACCACTCAAGTGCTTACTTCTGGACATGACTCCGCTATGGTAAACTGTCAATGATTCACTCTAAATGTACCTACTTTTCATTCGGGCTAAACAGGTGGATCTGTATTTGAAAATTTCTTTGGAAATTAAATCAAGAGAGGAGGTGTTACAGTATAGATATATAAAACATTGTTTGTTATTCATACTACAAAACTGCTACTTAGTTCTTTCCATAGAAAGAAATTGCAATTGCGTAAGAATCCTGACCAATACATCCGAAAGATGTTACAAGCATTACAGTCTTTGGTTGTAGAATTTGAACTCACTTGTAAAAACTCAATTTTAAAAGGTGGAATGCTTTCAAATACTAGAAAGCATTTCCAGATATGTATAGTACAATGTAGGTTTCCAATACCAGTGTAAATTTTTTAAAACCCCGTCCAAATAGAATATGGTGGAAGTCAAGAAAACAACTCAAGGTACAGCTTCATATCATCTCTCATTTCTCTCTCTCATGTGTTTAACCCTAATAATATTGTGTGGAAACATTATTAATGGATCATTGTTCAAATACGACAATGTGCAAGTGTCTGTGAGTAGGCTTTTCTTGGCACCTTTAACATGTCACTACAATAATTCTATAAAATTTTGCAGTAATTTTGCAGCACATGATTTCCCAAATCATCCATGTCTCACACTTAAAATACTCTGGTACTGTACAATATCATAATTGGTTTAATGCAATGCATTGTGAAATAGTGTTTATATTTAACAGCTTTCCAATGTTGTTTTGGTTTTTTTTGGTTTGTTTGTTTGTTTTTTTTTTTTAAGTGCAGTTCCTTCCTGCAAATAAGCTTTTAAAGAAAACAAGAGAGCTACAAATTCAGGACATCAACAGCAATTATATTTGTTGTCATAGTAGAACTAATATAATTTTTAACATTTTAACGCATTTTTGTTTGTCAGGAAATTTCCATACTGGTGGATAGTGATCGGTTGATAGAGAGAAACTTTTTCACTCCAAATAAGAGAAATGGGTTACTATCGCTTTGGTTCAGCAGGGCTACAGGGTAATGCTCAGAAGAGATGAAGTTAAAAGTTCATTTCTGGAAGCAATCGTTTATGCCATACAGCAAAAATCCTGTCTATGCTTGTAAATCTGTTGCAAGTTATCTAGCATTGCTGTAGAACAGGGTGGTTTCTGTCCATAAACAACATTGCTACCGATTCCAGGTTTTCTTGTACACTGGTTGGAACCAGTTTTCAGATAGCTTTATCAAGGCTTGGAATGTGTCAGAACGAAACGTAGCAGCTGTGAGGACAACCTTATAATTAAAAATGAGTTGTGCATATTTCTAATCTTCTCACTCATAACCACATTGCTTTGATGCCTTTATAATTCTATGAATACGCCTGGTGGCCTTCTGTGGCTACAGATTTGTCTTTATTAAACGTAACAGAATCACAGGATGGTTGAGGTTCGAAAGGATCTCTGGAGGTCTCTAATCCAACCACACCAATCAAAGCAGAATCAACTAGGTCAGGTTGCCCAGGGCTGTTTCTAACATGGTTTTACATATCTCTAAGGATGGAAACTCCACAATCTCTGGGCAACCTGTTCCAGTGTTTGATCACCCTCACAGTAAAGGAATTTTTTTTATGCTTAAGTTGAATTTTCTGTAATTCAGTTTGTGACCATTGCCTCACATCTTGAAACATCTCCTGCCCACTTGAGTTCCAATGCTCAGTTAAAAACTGTTCTTTATACTTCTAATTCACTATGTGTTCATGGTCATGTCATACTTCAGTCATGTTGTAACTCAGCAGTAAGGTGATGTGCTTCACTGGTGTTTTACACGGCATCCCGGGCCCAGCCACGGAGAAGTGTCATAAGTAATTTTTTAAAGAAAGATTTTAAAGTTTCAATAGGTATAATATCCCTGACAAGCCAGCCAAGTAAATGTAGTTCTACAGTAGCTGCAGGAGCATTATCAATTTCTGTTCATTCATACATGCTAAAGCTCCCCCAAACCTCCCATCTGTAGCCAAATGCAGTGTTGAACTTAACAGCTCGCTCAGTGCTACTGTCCTAACGTGCAGTTCATGTGCCTTCCTGCTCAAGACACACTTGCCTGCAGGCAGAATTGCAGCATACCTTTCCAGTTTGTCCACTGCTGCTCTGAAGAGGTCATTTTTCAGCCATACCCAAGGGTAGCACTGCATTTAGTAGCCTGTGTTCACCATACGCTCACCAGTGAGTCTCTGATGCTGCCACCCACAGTCCTGCGCAGTTATTAAATCTTCCTTTCAAAGGAGAAGAAGGCATCTTGTTTACAAATTCACCAAAATCTGGGAGTAATTTATATTCCTGCACTGAGGGAAAAGTAACATGTTATCCCTATTTGCACGGAGATGACAGTTTACTGGGGTTTCTTCCATTCTTTTGTTGTTTTTTTTCCCACAAAACAGCTGAGAAAGATCACAACAACCACAGACTGGAGTGCTTATATTGACCAGTTAGCCAAGACTTATTACAGGAAAAGAGATGAAACGATAACACTTTCAAAGCCAAACATTTCCATGTCCCTGAAAAAGGAAACAATGATTTAAGCAAAGAAACAAGGACTTTGAAGCATGAGAAAAAAGGAGAACAGGACAAGAAAAATGGCTGGGACCTTGGAGACATAGGTCCTGGGGACAGCAGAGCGGAAGGAGGTAAATGTCTGGGTAAAGAAAGTGTCAAGGGGCTGCTGCGCTACCTGAGCACCGAAAGGCTCCCATGAGTAAATATATCCATTTTCTTTTCAAAAACACTCAAATTCCTG
>NW_010510323.1:5370-17802 GCF_000687285.1 Phaethon lepturus
TGTCTATTTTCTAACCTTGCTGGGCAGATTGCTTCTTGGACCATGGTCTATTTTGGGGCAATAAAACCAATTCACATGAAGGGATTATTAGGTTAAAATTAGTGCTTGCCTGACGGTCTGGGATACAGCCTTCACCACAGCAACTCCCTTGAGATTTCACTCTCTCAACAAAACATGGAATTTTTTTTTAATTCCTTTGCTTTTTCGTGTTGACTTGGAGAAGGGGTGGGTGGGTGGGTGGGTAGATGCTCACAATTCCCTTAAATTTAACCCACTATTAAGTTAACTAAAATGCTTTTAGGTTCATGGTTTTCTAACTTAAACCATTGTAGTGTATTCCTACCCTGTTGTAAAATCCACATCTAAATATATTATGTATATATACATATATATCTCTCTCTACATAAACACAGAAATTCTTTCAAGGAATACTAAATTCTCTGCATGAAACATAAGGAAATTATTGACTCACTATCCCATATATTTTATGTTAAGTTCAGTAGTCACAATCCAGGCTTTGCACATGTTCAGTTACATGCACAGTGAGTTCCTGAGTAGTTGCAGGTATAAAAAGCCATTTTTATAGCTTCTCAAAATATCAACAAGTCTGCCCACATCCACCTCCAGCATCCACCTCCTTTCCATCTGTAAGGCGCTCTCCCTTTCTCTCAAGGTGATCATGTAAAGTAACAGCAATGGGAAACACTGGAAGCAAATATTTCTCAGCAGCCTCTACCCTTGACATTGAAGTCCTCAGTCTACTCTTCAGCCTCCTGCAGTCTTACATTGCTGTCATCGTTTGGCTACTCAGGGTACAGCCAAGCAGTTAACGTCATCTCTCCAAAAGCAGTACTGACTAAATGTAGACATTTACATTACTCGCTCAGCCTACGCTCCCTCATAGTTGAAGAACATCAAGTCCACAGAGTCGGTTTTCAGGGCATGATCCATTTTCTTCTAAAGTAAACCTGTTGTAACAGCTGTGTGCCATAGCAAAATAATGTGCTTAACTGAAAGGCTGAACCGGTGCTTGGAAACGTGGCACTGACGTGTGGCTGTGAAGGGACCTTACCTGTAAAGCAACAGCATGGTTGCTGCACACTCCTCAAGTTGTGATGGTTGACTTAACGTAAAAGAAACACAAACATTTAAAGTGCAGGCCTTTCCAAGAAACCTGTTTTTTCCACGTAGTTATTCTCTGTTCATATACTCTGAAGTATTTCTTTCACTGGCTGAGAGCAGGGTAGGGCAGATGTAAAACATTTCCCTCGTGGAACATCTGCTTTACGTTTTCAGGGAATTTTAACCTGCTGGTAGGCTTATATCTGCCAAAATGTGTTTGTAGGTTGTTGTTATTTCATCAGCTTGCTGGAATGAAATCAAATGCAACATATTGATGTGCTGTATCTGGGGATGATCATTCAAACAGGTCCAGCTGCAATCTTTCTAATCACTGCTGTATATTTTTCTGTTTCACCCAGGAAACAACCCAAGGACAGAAACTTTTAGATTCTAACACTAGCTTCTACAAAGGCAGACTCCCTCCCTCCATACTTAAGGTAATCTGACGTCCATTTGCTTTTTCTTCCTTGGGGAATAAAGAAGCGTCTGTGGAAGTCTGTTGTGAACTTACTTAAAAAAGTTTACAAGAAACTAACCACAGATAAACACCATTTGCAAGAATTACTATTCTTTTCTGCTAAGAATGTATTTACAATACAATTATTTAAGACTGTGCCATTGATCAGTTGGTTTCAATTTATCATGAAAAAAAGCCCTGGATATATTCCTTCAGGATCAAAAAATAGATTGAGACCCAATGTTCTTCTAACAAACTTCAGCTGAAGTCAGTAGCCTGAAACCAGCAGCTGACTTGGCAGCCGAGCTGACCCATGAGCTCTTGCAACTTTTATTCTTTATTTGTCCATTTACTGTTTATGAATATAAAAGTGTGATGAAGCTTGAAGGGAAAGGTCTTGGCTTTTTGTGATACCAACGGATATAAGAAACAGATATGCTTTCAGAATCAGATGTGTATTTTCATTTCTCCCGAAACATTTTGGAGGTGTGAGCATTCAGAATCTATGAAAAAAGGTTTTTTCCTCAACTATAAATCACAGAAAATTATTCTTACCTGCTTCGGATGATAAAACCAAATTAAGTAGTTAATTGGTAGTTTATAGTTAAAGCACTTGCCAGGAGTTATAGTTTGGAGCCGTGTGGTCTTGGAGTGTATGTATCACTTCAGAGAGGAGCACTCTGAAGCACTTATTTAGCATTACAACATCCATCTTTGTTTTAGTATCCTGTGGAGGGTATGGCCACCTTGGTCCACATTGCATTCTCTTTCCGTGACTTAGGGCTGCCAAAGAGGATCTGTGCTTCATTTTCAACCATCTCACATGCCGAAGGTTTCTTCCCTTCTCTTTCAGACCAGTGAGGAGAAGATGCAGAAGAGAACGGCGGCTGGGCCGCCAGGTTTGTACACAGAGGTGACAAGCTTGGAAGGTGTTTACATGAATCATCTCCCTGCACACACATCTACACACATTCTGAAAAAGTATGATATCAGCAACGCTGTGACCTGAATTTCTGCCCTGGAGATGTTTTTAGTAATAGTCTAAATCAATGCAGTTGTTCTGCATTTTCATTCGTTTGTTTTTTGTGTGTTTATTTTCTGGCTCCTGGGGACATTTTATAAGCAGTGGCATTTCGCAGTGCTTGGTTCTGAATCTTAGATTTCAAAATTAGGAATTTTCTACAGAATTTACAAGTGCAGGGATAGGAAAGCTTAATAAATGGAAATGGAAAAACAAAAAAAGACGACCAAACAAAAAAATTCCCATAGTAGTAATGTCAGAAAAATATTAGACTTACTGATCCCACACCTCAGCAGGAGTAAATCTGGCAAATGTTATTGAACGCAGGTGAAATCTTTGGGGCTATTTATACCACCTGTGAATCTCACCCACAGACTCTGCCAGCAAATTTTAGTCTCTTTAGATATAAAATAACCTCCACTTTTCTGAACAGTATCAAAAATTAGATCACATATTTTGGTAGAAGTTACTCTGGGTTTGACATTATTAGCAAAGTAACATCCATGCCAAGTAATTCTGAGGATATGAGTAAGTATATGTGTCAAGATAGATTTAAAAATAAAAAGTGATTATACCAGATAAATATTGCAAGACATAACTGTGCAGGGACAAGTGTAAAGACTAAATCTGTTTTTATTGTTAAACATGCATCAATAGTGGTAATAGCAATTACTATTTTTCTGTATAATATATAAAATCTGCCAGCTACCTGATCTTAACATTTGGGAAAACTGTAAACTTGGATTTTGAGGCTACTCAGAAACACTATGACTAACTTATCAGTACAGGAATACTGATTCTTGTATTTATGACCAATTTGGAATCCTTCTTTTAGACATCCAGAGTGAGGTTCAGTTGCAAAATACTGTGCCTAGTGCCATAGCCCACACGCCTGTACTGAACTTGTAGGTGTGACACAGGACCTACAGCAGACCTGTTCCTTGCTGATGAGGCAACTGGAAGTCCAGGTGAGATCACTTGGGGCATTCTTAGGGTATGTAGATAATGGGGTTCCCACTTGTGGTTGTGTTTTAAGTAATCCTAGAGGGAGAGAATTTCACTCTCTCACTGTAATTGCCTCCTCTGGTTAATTAGCCCTTGAAAGTATTTCTTCTGTTAAGATTGCTAGAGATAATAATAATAAATGATCAACTGTGTTTGGTTTTGTTTTTTTTTTTACTGTGGCTAAGGTTTAAATATTGCATATATAGCAGAAAAGAGAGAAAGAAAATTATGTGTCAGGGGCCTGGGATTTTCTTGCTTAAGCTGGACTCTATGATCTTGCTTGTTAAATAACATACACCGAACTCCCAAATACCAAGGTTAGCTGTTTGCTGTCTCATTATTAGATAATGGGGGCAAGAAGGGTCATGACTTGATATTACAACAGAGACATCAATAGCAAACCTGATACTCTGACAGCATGGATAATGCAGTTAGAAGGGAGCAGCATTTACCAGCGCAGGAAACAAAGCTGTGAATTGTGTTTCGGTCTGTTCTCGATTCTAATTTGGTCACTTGCTGTGAGCAGAGCAAAGACTTTGTGCAAAAAGGGAAGCGCTGTGAATACGGGTACGGCAGCAGCTCCAGAGCCAGTGAGGACTCGGCAAAAGCTATGATTACTGTTGTTCTGTGTGCTAGGTCTCTCTCCAAACTGTCTCTGCTAAACATTATTTTTAAGTGCTATGTCTTGTCAAATAGAAATGTATTTAATGCCAGCTCACATCCTATTTTGCTTACATTTATCACTGTCTTCCCTTTTCCCTCCCCCAAACCCTTTCCCCCCTCATCTGTAAAAACAACTATGCTAGGGATCGATTATCCTAAACCATTAAATCATCAGCAGTACTCACAGCTGTAAAAACATCTGCATTATAGGCTCTGCTTCTTCCTAAGAGACAGAGATATAATTGATTCCCATTCTGGCATGATTGTATAGCTTCTGGTTTGTGTTATGCTGGGGAAGTGGGCGGGGGGGTACGAGGGAGGCATCTTGCCTTGCTCTAAACTGATTCATGTTCATGTAGTCGTGAAACATGCCTAGACCAAGAAAGAGCACAGCCCGTGTGCAGCAAGCAGCTTCACCTCTTTACATCCTGCAGCTCTTCTTTTCCCTCTGAATATTGCAGGCGTAAATAATTTCACACGTGGTAAACCAGGCATTCTTGTGCTCCGAGGAAAGGAAGGATTTGTTGGAGAAGCTGCTGCAGAGCTGCCATAGGAGAATTGCTCTGTAAAACCCTTTCTTTCTCCCTCCCTGCCAGTAGTTGCCTTAGTGACAAAACTAATCGCCGCTGGTGCCCCTGCTCCGGTGCATAGGAGAAAAACAAAGACATTTGTATTGTCATTCTAGAAATCTTCTGCAGGCCTATCTTCAGGACTAAATGTGCTGATTGAAAGGATATATTATACAGGCATTAGAGTACTACAACGAAAAGGCAGGCTGAGGTACATGATTTTCCTCTCTTGGTTATGACTTTCGAACAGCTTCTTGAAGTCAGTGGGTAAATCCGTTATAAGCCCACACAGGTAGAAAATTAGGAACATCTTCTCTCTTTCATAGCAAAAGTAGAAAGACTGCTAGGTTTGAAGTCTATGAATTTTGCTATCATCTTCACTTTCATCTAATGGGTAGTTTCTGCACATAAATTGCTAACAACTTCTTTTTTTGCTTCTCCCCTTCCCCTTTGGGATGTCCACGGACTGTGGACCGCCTGGTAAGAAAAAAGATGATCAGAATTCTTTACTTTCATGGTGGATTTCACTGTACAGCTTAGTGGTGCACAATTACCCAATTCTTCTCCTACTTTTGAGATTCCTTGTTTGAAGAAGTAATTTCCAGGAAGAGGAAAGGTCCCTCAGGCTGGTTTAATTATCTGGGGAAATCAAACCTACGAAGATACACAGTGGTATCACTTAGAACATGTATCTGATTTAGAAAGCTATTTTTAATGGCTTTTCTTATTGAGGACCAAATTCAGTCCTGCAGAGTCACTGATATCAGAATAACACATGACCTTTGTTCAGTAAAAGAGTGTAGAGCCATCACACACTGTAGAGATGATAAGTGGCAGCGTCGGAAGAGAGAACACCTGGGGAAGCTCAAATGTAAATATGGAACATGTTTCTGTACTAATTACAAATATTTTAACTGCAGAAGCAATTATAAAAATGCTTTTCCAAATGGATCTATTTTTTTTAAATGTTCTTGTAGACTAGGTTATTTTGTGGACATGCAGTGTAGCTATGGAAGCAACTGTGTGGATTATGATGCATCTACTTCACTAGGAGGAAAGAATTTCAGAGTCATTATTTTAAAAAGCTCCATTTTCTGTGTCAGGAATGTTAACATCTGTGTTCTCTCCTGCGGTGAAGTTATGAAATAAAAGATAATGTAATGTAGTGTAATCAGTAGGAACTTTCACAAAAGTCAACCCAAAGCTGGGTAAAGATTTGACTGCATTGGATTCACCTCAAAAACAAGCAAAATATTGTCATAACACTTTGTTTAATGACAGAAAAAAAAGTAGTAACAAAGTGAAATATGCATATTTTATTAATGAAGGTAAATCTCAGACTCTTTGAGAATCTACCTCCCATAGGCACAGGCTAGTTAGTTTGGAGTTCCAGCCCCAAAACAGAGCTTTATTTCAATAGCACAAGGCTCAGCCCACAAGAAATGTATATTTATTTTTTTAAATCTTAGCAGGATTAGTTTAAAATCTCAGTGTTATGGTGGCTAAGAGGTTGGTTTTTTTCATCCGTCCTAAGAGGCAAGAGTGCACGCAGCAGGAAGATTTTTTTCCCCACCCTAATTTCTCATCACCATTTTAAAGGAACATTCTCTTGGAAAATTACTTAAATCCATTAATTTTTCCTCCTTCGCTTTGTTACCCTCAAAGGACAATTATCCTTCCTCCTCGCAATGGCTGGAATGTGCCTTTCAGGCTCTATCAGCATTAACAGCTGCCTGTCCCAGGCTCACATTGTTATTTCTTGGGCTTCCTGGTAGGATTTTCAAAGGCATTAAATTGTGTCGAAACACAGTTGGTGGGAGAATCATCAAAAGAACAGATAAGTTTAAAATATCTCAGTTAAGCTCCTGTGATGAAAAAACAAAAGAAGTCAACGACATTCCAAATTAGGTTGAAATTACTTTGAGAGAATTTGCAAGCCTGTGTCTTGAAAATATTTGCCATTTATTCCATATTTCCCATCTGATACAGTGTTGAATTCATGCCTGAATGAATAAGAGGGCAGAAGGAAGCCATCTAGTGGGTTTTTCACCTGGGATCACAGCCCCACTGTTAAGAGTGTAGTTTGGCTCCACCAAGATGAATGGACTACATTATCTCCTGAGGGTCTGAATCCTTAATTACATGTTGAACACAGATCTCGAAGTGGACAAGCTAATGCACTAATTGCTCTGTGTCAGGCACTTCTGCCAGAAGACAGCAAAGTACCTTACACTGTCATCACAGTGATATAACTACACTGTTATCATTCAGTCAAGACTCACATCCAGACATATAGACAAGAGTGATTCAGCTGAGACAAAACAAACCCATTTCAGAGTTATAATTCTTGCTGTAGCTACATAGCTGTTTTTCCTCTGGCACGCAGTACAGAAGTCCTGTTTAATATTTCATAGCATCATAGAACCATAAAACCATTACAGTTGGAAAAGACCCTTAAGATCATCAAGTCCAACCATTAACCTAGCACTGCCAAGTCCACCACTAAACCATATCCCTAAGCTCCATGTCTACTCATCTTTTAATGACCTCCAGGGATGGTGACTCAACCCCTTCCCTGGGCAGCCTGTTCCAATGCTTGACAACCCTTTCAGTGAAGACATTTTTCCTAAAATTCAATCTAAAGGTCCCCTGGGGCAAGTTGAAGCCACTTCCTCTTGTCCTATTGTTTGTTACTTGGGGAGAAGAGAACCTACTCCTTTCAGGTAGTTGTAGAGAGCGATGAGGTCTCCTCTCAGCCTCCTCTTCTCCAGACTGAATAACCCCAGTTCCCTCAGTTGCTCCTCATAAGACTTGTGCTCCAGACCCCTCATCAGCTTCGTTGCCCTTCTCTGAACACGCTCCAGCACCTCAACATCCTTCTTGTAGTGAGGGGCCCAACACTGAACACAGGATTCGAGGTGCGGCCTCACCAGTGCCGAGTACAGGGGCACGATCCCTTCCCTACTCCTGCTGGCCACACTATTGCTGATACAGGCCAGGACGCTGTTGGCCTTCTTGGCCACCTGGGCACACTGCCGGCTCATGTTCAGCCGCCTGTCAACCAGCACCCCCAGGTCCCTTTCCGCCAGGCAGCTCTCCAGCCACTCCTCCCCAAGCCTGTAGCGTTGCGTGGGGTTGTTGTGACCCAAGTGCAGGACCCGGCACTTGGCCTTATTAAACCTCATACAGTTGACCTCAGCCCATCGATCCAGCCTGTCCAGATCCCTCTGCAGAGCCCTCCTGCCCTCCAGCAGATCAACACTCCCACCCAACTTGGTGTCATCTGCAAACTTACTAAACTACTTAATCCCCTTGTCCAGATCATCGATAAATGTATTAAACAGAACTGTCCCCAGTACTGAGCCCTGGGGAACACCACCTGTGGCTGGCCATCAACTGGATTTAAGTTGTCACCACAACTGTTCGGGCATGGCCATCCAGCCGGTTTGTTAGCCAGTGAACAATATGCAGTACACAGGTGTCGTGTTGATGTCACAGCAGGTAGAAAGTTGGTAGTGTTATACCCAAGATGGGTATAAAAAGGGCTGTGCCAGCCCAGGGTGGTAGATGAGCAGCCAGGAGAGCAAGGGCAGGGAGGGGAGGGGAGGGCACAGAGGCAGGGGCTACACATGGTGATGGAGGGTGACATCTTTTTACTACAGTTGGACGTCAGGACCGGGAAGTGGCCAGACCACAGCACACTCCTGTCTTCTCCCTCCTCTGCCACTGAGCTGGAGAGTTGCCAAGAGTCTACAGGACAGATAAGATACCACCAACTCCTACTCTGTGATGGTCTTACAGGGAACTGAAAGCTCCTCAAAGCCATGGGCAAAGGGAGTTCTGTGCCCTTTTTCATGGGGCACCCTGGGCCCTAGTGATGTAGTGGCCATGCCACAGTGGGCAGAACGCCGGTGGCCAGCGTGGTTGGCCCAGGATGGGTGTCTCCTGGCCATCAGGGAGACATGGAATGGACAAGCCTTGGTATGAGGCTGGGAGAGCTTCGGGCAGGGAGGCAGGGTCTGTCCATGGCAATAGACCGTGGCTGCTTCAGTTGCTGGTTCTCCTGTCTTGGACAGCTGCAGCTCTGGACAGGGACATGAGCAGATCATGGCATACTTCTCTCCTCTTCCTCCTCCACCACTCTGCCAAGGAGTTTGTACTTTCTACAAGGATATTGACCTAAGGATGAAGAAACACCTTGTCCTGTACCTCTACACTTTATCTCATATCTTGTGACAGATAGTGTTGTGGACTTACAGCTGGAAGGTCCCCACAACCATGGACAAAAGGTGCTCTGCAGAAGCCACCCTCTTGGTGTGAAACATCACAAAATGAAAAAAATTTATAGATAAACATTTTCTGATTCATGAACTCATTGGCTGGTTGTTCTTGTTTGTGCTGTCTTTTTTGGGACACGTTTTGAGACTTTTCCTTACTGTACTTATTTCCTTTTTTATATATCTTTATTTTTGTGTGTGTATAAATGCAGCATATACACATATATAAATATACATATTTAAAGTGTATCTCTGCATAAATCAGAGAGATGTACAGACACAGCTCAGTAGGCAGAACACACCAGGGCCCTGCAGGGTTCCCCAAGAGCCAGCTGCACAGGCCAACAGACAAATCACATATTTTATATGGGCCCAACTGTTATTTTCCCTGTTATCAGCAGCATTTCTAGCTCACAGCACTGGTGAAATAGCAGAATATAAAAAAATGTAATTTTTAATGCTTGTTATACCATCTGAATCTTGGTCTCAGTAACACTTCACCATTTCTATAGTGAAAGCACTCTCTATATATCCCGAACGACACTCCAATTATTGTGAATACCTGCAAGCCCAAAGGAAGAAATCTAGGAGTACTTTGACAACTAGAAAAGATTAATAATATCTCACTCATTGACATGTAGAAGTCATAGAAATACTGGCTGATCATCCTGATAGAGAGAGACAGAGAGAGATTGAAGTTGATATTTTTATTTACAGGAAGTTGGTAATGCCACCATACTAAAGACCTTTTTTAAAAAGACAGAGATATTGAAGATATCGCAAGTAAATAGAACAAGAAATAAAACAGGAATTGCTAGCAAAGGAGCAGCCAGTGAAGAACAGAAATGCAAAGCAGCACACAAACCTTCTACAATCACTAAGTAAATATTTCTGTACGTTGATAAAGAAAAAAAAATCCAATAGTACTGGAAGACTGAAAACAAAAGGCTCTAAAAGATGTAATTGAACAGTTTTATAGCAAATTCAATTTAAATTTTAAAAAGTATAGCAAATCTAATCCACTTATATTTTCAAAATTGTTGTAAGTTGAACAGTTCCAAACATGAACGTTATGTTGTTTGCCACTGCAAAATCATGTCCATTACTAAATTAAAATGATAAAATGAAGAATAAGATGTATTTCTGACGTTATTCACGTTTTTTCCCCTTAGTCTGGCTCCGTAACTTAAGATGCTTGGGTGGCAGAAGGGGTGGATTTGAACCTGTTTAGCTTGAGCCCAAAATTGAACTCAAATCAGTCACTTCCCACAATATGCTTTGCTAGGCATTAGGTAAAATGGTGATGTCACACCACTACGGTAAATAAGGTGAGTCCTGTGGAGTTAGGTACCTGCCACAAGAAAGGATTTGTCTCTGTGTGTGTTCAGTGAATGCTGCATGGCATATGCACATCCCAAATCAGACCATGAGAAGGTTTGGACTGTCATTTGGCAGTGTAACTTCCCCTCCTGGCAGCACATGTCCAAAACAGGCACCTGGAATCACTTTTAGGGGAACAGGTTCCTAATTATTAGGTTCTCACATTCTTTTTCTTTTTTTTTTTCTTTTTTTTTTTTTTTTTTTTTTTGTCATTTATAGCACTTGTGTTTTTGAAAGCTCACAGCCTGATCTGGTGACTATTTATGAACGTACATACAGTTCGTTTCTGCTCTGTGACGTCCCCTTAATTTCAGTTTGGCTGTAAGCATCCTCTGTTGGGAAATGGACCTCTGTGTACCCATGCAGCAAAGGACTTAGGCAAGGGACAAGTTCGAATGGATAAAATAGGACTATTCAGATACCTCTTCTAAACACATGCCTAAATTCTTTATTCAAGGAATAAGACTTCAGGTGGTAAACTTGTGATAAGCCATTAGATTTTTAGTTGTACAGTAGTCAAGACAATAAAGTTAAACCAATAAATGCTATACACTCACAATGGCCAGGCTAATAGAAAGATGAAAATTCCTAGTGAGAAAGCTGTTTCTGGTTATCTTCATAATGAAAACTTATTAATCTTCACATATACTATCTTCTAAACACCATATCCATTTTACAAAAAGTAGATATAAAAAGAGCTAAAAAACCACATTGTAGAATTTTCCTGAAGTTTAGTAAAGCTATTTTGCTGCAACCAATAAAGTAAAATAATATGTACCTATGGGATTCTTCATTCAGAAGGAACCCAAACCACTTTGTAAACAGTTTATATATTCAAGACTGTTCTAGGTGTGTACATGTGCACTATTTTAATACGTAAGTGCTGCTGAGTAGTGACAAGAGCAGGTAAATTTTTGGAAACAAACCCAGATTTTGATCAAACCATGATGCTAAACTCCTTAATTGTGTAATAACTCTACTAAACACGTGATCTAAAAAACAACTCCAAATGACAAAATCCCCGTTTATTACAATATACAAGGGCCAAGTGTTTCTTAGTTAATGCTAAGCTTCTAGTACAGAGGAGCAATAAAAAGGTTAAATATAAAAAAAGGTGAATTTCTTATTCATGGATCAAGCAAATGTAGCAAACAAAAGTCTCGTCAAAGCTTAATTACAGTGTAATGAAAATATGCAGTTGGAAGACATCTGACAAGCAACAGGTACATTAACATAATATAAAGGGGCTTGGATGATCTTCAATGACCTCTTCTGTAATCCAGTTTCCACTTGCTATCTTTGAAAAATGGGAGAAAAAACTTGTTAAAAAGTTTAGTAAGGAAGTTTAGAAACATATTAATGAACTCAATTATTTCACTTAAAGAATTTAGAAGAAAACAAATAGCCGTTGTATGTTTATTATTCCTGTTGTTATTGTTTCATACAGTAAATGACAGTACTTCTGACAGCTCCCAAGGTAGAAATCTCTTGTTGGGAAAAAAAAAAAAGTTAAATATGCAGAACCAGTGAGCAGAAAGTAAAGGGGAAAAAAACCCTCTTTTGTTGTTTTTCTCTTTTCCTTCATCCCATCCCCACCTGTTGTACCTGCTGTTTTCACTGGTAGTGTAAGGACTATCTTAGGTTGAAAGTACTGTCAGAAATTCCATGCTCAGAATTTGGGAGGATATAGTTTTGTAATTTTTTTTTTTATTATGCCCTTAGGCTTTTCAAATAATGTTGTGGTGGGTTGACCCTGGCTGGACACCAAATGCCCACCAAGCCACTCTATCAACTCTCCCTCCTCAGCAGGACAGGGGAGAGAAAAAGTAATGAAAGGCTCATGGGCTGAGATAAGGGCAGGGAGAGATCAGTCACCAGCTGCTGTCACGGGCAAAACAGACTTGATGTGGGGAAATTAATTTAATTTATTACCAATCA